>NC_054382.1:5466370-5578870 GCF_017654675.1 Xenopus laevis | reverse complement strand
TATATATATATATATACATGCATTCGATCATATCATATGTGTATATATATATATATATATATATATATATATATATATATATATATATATATATATATATACATATGGATAGACAGATACACTAGACAGATGTTTAGCATTGAAAGTACTGTTTCTATTTGTGCAGATGAGACTAAATTGTGCAGAACTATAGGTTCCATGCAGGATGCTGCCACTTTGCAAAGTGATCTGTCTAAACTGGAAAACTGGGCAGCAAACTGGAAAATGAGGTTCAATGTTGATAAATGCAGGTTATGCACTTTGGCAAAAATAATATAAATGCAAGTTATACACTAAATGGCAGTGTGTTGGGAGTTTCCTTAAATGAGAAGGATCTTGGGGTCTTTGTAGATAACAAGTTGTCTAATTCTGGGCAGTGTCATTCTGTGGCTACTAAAGCAAATAAAGTTCTGTCTTGTATAAAAAAGGGCATTAACTCAAGGGATGAAACATAATTCTGTCTCTTTATAGGTCCCTGGTGAGGCCTCATCTGGAGTATGGGGGCAGTTTTGGACTCCAGTCCTTAAAGGAGAAGGAAACCCCCAGGGCGCTAAACCCCTCCCCCCTCCCCTGTGCTGCCCCCCCTCCCTCCTCCCCCTGGCCTACCTGTCCCCCTGGGCAAATGCCCCTAACTTGTTACTCACCCCTCTGCGCAGGTCCTGTCCACGGAGTTCGCAGTCGCCATCTTCTCCCACGCGCGTCTTCTTCCTGCTCTGATCTGCGTTTTCTGGCGCATGCGCAGTAGGAACAGGTACCGGTACGGCTCTACTGCGCATGCGCCGAATGTCACGAAGTTTTCCGATTTCACTTCGTGACATTCGGCGCATGCGCAGTAGAGCCGTACCGGTACCTGTTCCTACTGCGCATGCGCCAGAAAACGCCGATCAGAGCAGGAAGAAGACGCGCGTGGGAGAAGATGGCGACTGCGAACTCCGTGGACAGGACCTGCGCAGAGGGGTGAGTAAAAAGTTAGGGGCATTTGCCCAGGGGGAGGGGTAGGCCAGGGGGGAGGAGGGAGGGGGGGCAGCACAGGGGAGGGGGGGAGGGGTTTAGCGCCCTGGGGGTTTCCTTCTCCTTTAAGAGGGATATAAATGAGCTGGAGAGAGTGCAGAGACTAAGTGCAACTAAACTGGTTAGAGGGAGGGAAGAGTTAAATTATGAGGGGAGACTGACAAGGTTGGGGTTGTTTTCTCTGGGGGAAAAAAGGTGCTTGTGAGGGGACATGATTAGACTTTACAAGTACATTAGAGGAAATTATAGACAAATGGCAGGGGACCTTTTTACCCATAAAGTGGATCACGTACCAGAGGCCTCCCCTTTAGACTAGAAGAAAAGAACTTTCATTTGAAGCAACGTAGGGGGTTCATCACAGTGAGGACAGTGAGGTTGGGGAATGCACTGCCGGGTGATGTTGTGATGCTGATTCAGTTAATGACTATAAGAGGGACTTGGATGATTTCTTGGACAGACATAATACAAAGGCTATTGTGATACTAAACTCTATAGTTAGTATAGATATGGGTATATAGAATTTAATTAAAAGTAGGGAGGGGTGTGTGTATGGGGCTGGGTTTTCATTTGGAGGGGTTGAACTTGATGGACTTTGTCTTTATTCAACCCAATTTTACTATGTAACTATGTAACCCATCACTGAGATGAGATATCTTCTGCAAAATAAGCACAGACTTGTGGGTACTAAAAAAGTAACATTTGCCTTCACCTGCTCCGGTTACTCACATTGTTATTGACCTAATTGACCATTTCCATTCTTTTCCCAACAAGAACAATGCTTTATTTTACAAGATAAAGGGAAAATTGGGCAATGGGTTATTGAGATTTTTTGTTCTGCAGGGAGGGAACTTTCCGGCAGAGGGAAAATCTTAGTTAACTGTGCAACTTTCCTTGAGATTTGGGACAGCTCACGGCTCATTGTTAGGACTATGTGAGTCACAGGCACAACTCTAAATTCCGTCAGACTTCAATGAATAATCGCTAATAACTCCCATCCACTGCCCAGTTTCCTATGAGGCATGCAGGAAACACTCACCCCTCACCCCCTTCCCATTAGTGACACATGATATTACCGGCACATACGTGTAAGACATATACAGGGCCCCCCCCCGTCTGCATTGTTTAAAGCCACTCAGCACCAAGTCACTGCTTATTTTTCATTGTTTGTTTTTTTCTAAGTGAACAGTTTGATTCACGGAGCAGTGCAAAATTTGTACCACTAAGGCTTAGTCCACAACAGGCGATTCGGGGAGATTTAGCGCCCTGGTGACTAATCGGCTCTTCTTTGAGGCGACTACCATATATACTCGAGTATAAGCCATCCCGAGTATAAGCCGAGGTACCTAATTTTACCTCCAAAAACTGGGAAACCTTATTGACTCGAGTATAAGCCTAGGGTGAGAAATGCAGCAGCTTCTGGTAAGTTTCAATCAAAAAATTTAGGGTTTCTGCTCCCATTGGAGGCGTCTCGTTTTTGGATGCCGGTGACTATTCTTAGGATGCCGGCAACTATTCTTAGATGCCGGCGACTATTCTTAGACGCCGGCAACCGTTTTTGCGCTTGACCCGAGTATAAGCCGAGGTAGAGTTTTTCAGAATATTTTGGGGGCTTATACTCGAGTATATACGGTAATCTCCCCGAAGCGCTCCTCAGCCGGCTGTAATGAGAGTTGCCTGCGTTATGACACACGCGGCGCTTCGTTTTTCGAAGTTGCCTGAATATCTGATGCTGAATATCCATTTCTCCTGTACAATGGGCAGATATCTATAGAATTGTGCAATTGGTCTTGGTCCAATTAAGAGTCCACGCCTATAGGTGTAACAATAACGGCATACGTGTTTGATTTAGAATAGTATATCACCAGAGCATTTAGAACTCTGTGCGTGGGTCCAAACACCCAAGGCAGTCAAGTGTCCGACATACAGTATTAGTCAATTGACCACAATTCTATCCAAAGTGAATGTATTGCCTCATTTATTCCACTTACTCCAGCTATAAGAAAATACGTATGACGATACCCAGTCAGAAAATGAAGGAATATTTTGCCTTTGAACTATTTTCCAGCCCTCTGAGTGCATTCTTGGCACAGGCCCTTTGTTACATCACAAAATTCTGTGCAAAGGGACCATGAAATTGGAATTGTGTCACTGAGTGTTGTGTAAGTAGAAAAGAAATGTAATTTACTAATTCCTTAGCTTCCCTTAGGCCAATGTCACATGTTTGCCTCCATTTGTGCCCCCATAGCTGCCTGTGAGAGCCCAGTGAGTTCTAACGTGAGTATACACATTGGGGACAATCTAGGGTCCATCCCACCAGATATTGCTTGGACATGCTGTTGTTTTGGCCCGATGCATCGAACAATAACCTGATGACTTGGTTTGGAGTAGCCAAGTCTGTAACTCATGTCAGCCAATGTGTGGCCATCATTAGTCTTGCACACTTACAGATTTATTTGCTTTCTCTGGTGCCACCATTTCCCCAAAATATTCCCATGGTTTTAAGGCATTTTTTGACCTTGATGCATTTCAAACACAGAGCTCTGTGGGTTCCAACACAAAGGAGTTCCATCTAAAAAATATGAAGCAACTTCCCCATAAATTATAGCAACCAAGTTACAAAAATACTGGGCGTAGTCACCTGTCAACATCACAGAGCCCTGTAACTACCATTTGTGCGAAATGTAAGGGGGCAGCAATTATGGATGTCGCTCTCTATGTGGCAAATGATGCTTGTGGGTCTGACGTGTAAGTTAGGAGACAGGCAGAGGGTGGCATTGGGGGTGCCTACATGCTCCAGTTTTTGCACTTTACACCCAACATTTGTAAATGAGTCCTAGAGGCTTTTAGCATTGCAAGATGAAGAATTAGTATGAGCCGTGGACTTGAGGGGGCAAGATGGTTCCACGCTGCCGTGGGATTGGGCAGCTTTATATACACTATGGGTGTCCTGCATCATCTGTTTTGCCCAGCTCCCCTGCCGCCACTAAACTCAGCCCTGATAATACCAATCTATTTTTAAACGTAGATGGATAAATACCGCAGTCATTTTATAATGTATGACAATACTCAGCCAGATCTGATTTGCAGCCAACCCTCACCGCATGGGTCATTTTCTGCCAAGTCCCAAGCACAATACAATATCTGTTGGGCAAACGATTCTGCCCTGGCGCAACCTTAAATGGCACTGGAGCATTTTCTGTGCCAGGTTTTACTGCTACAATTTATTTTAACTGTCTCTGCTTTTTCTGTGAAATACCCCCAGGGTTTAAATGTGTCTCATGGGGACACTGGAAAAGATGAAGTCTGGGTGCAATACAGGGATTTACCAGGAGCAGAGGTAGGGCCACAACATATGCTTTCTGCAGCTTTGACTGGTAGCAATTTAATTCTCTAAGGGGCTGCTAGATATAGAACAAATAAACAACGTTGTATATCCTCATTCCCATCTCCTCACTGTTGGCTGGCTGAGACCTTCCAGCTGTTGGACTGTGACTCCCAGAAACCCTATGATCCACCCACCCCTGTCCCCTTAGTAAAAGTCTCATATGACAAGCAAAGTGTTTCTAGCCTAGGCATTCAGAAAATTAGGGATTCCCTACCAGGGTTGCCCTAGGGCTGGTATAATACAGCTCCAACCATTAGACATGTTGCTTGATGCCAAATGTGGAAAACATAAAAATATAGAAAGGCTGGTATTTGTTCCAGAAAAGGTGCCAACCTTATCCAGTCTAATGCTCCTATTCCTTGACCAGATAGAGGCATGTGACCCCACCCAATGTGACCCCACCAGCTGAATATAAGGCAGACGAGTCCTCTACATATTTCCCATGCAACCCTTTTGATTGATAGTTGGTTTTAAGTCCTGTGGATAGGCTCAAAAAACCTGGGCCCCCTATGAATGAGTAATAACTAGAATAGTACTACATAGCTCCAGGAGCAATAGATATAGAGGGTTGGGTAGCTAAAAAGCCTAAAGTCCACAAAGGAACTATAGTAGAGTTATAACTTGTGTCCAGAGTCCCACCTGTTCCTTATCCAGGAGGCCCCACAGAAGATCTAAACCAAAAAAATTAATTGAAGCAAACTTACTCCAAGCTCTTTTTGCAATTTACATGATTTTCTATTTTTTTAGTCATTTCTGAGATATTAGCAGGTTTTTTTATGAGCTACCACCAGGCTTTTGGTTCTCTCTGACTTTCAAAGAGTTTAGCCACCCTAGGATCAACTGACTATACAGGAAGTGCAAAGACAGTTGGGGTCGCTGACACCTTTGAAAGAACCTATTGAGTCTTAGCCTGGTATTAGCAAAAACTGTTAATAGTTCAGAAACCACAAGATTATTGCAACCCTGTATGAGTTCATTTTCTGTATTTAAAGGCAATACATATATATATATATATATATATATATATATATATCCAAATAGCAAAGTATGTGCACTCCAGGTCCTTTAAGGTGAAAAAATCAAACCATATCCATCCTGGAGTGCGGTTTCTTTGCTATTTTGATGTATATTATATAACCTGCACCCAGGCGTTTGATATGTTTTTGAAGTGCTCCAGGCTGATTGTGTTTATATATATATATATATTTGATTTGTTCAGCCTGTTGCTTAATAAGTCCAGTTACTGTTCATTTAAAAAGCACTGGCACCCACTGAACCTCAAGCTCACTTTAATTACATTTATTATGACACCATTATTCAATATAGAGGGGATTGGGTCGCCTTGGGTTTAAGGGTTTGAGTGTCCCCCATACTCAGCCCCATGTTATTGATAACATTACACTAGAAATGATTTAATGTATTCAGATATCTTTGTAGCCGCTTTGTTGCAGAGTATTTTTGCCCTGGGTCTTCCCAGTACTAAGGCCAATCTTGCTGATACGAAATTGTGTTTAATGGGCCAGCAATGTAAAAAAAAGTGCAAATATATATTTTTTCAATGTGTTGATCGAGCAGCTTGTAACAAAAACTATTATTTGCCCCTATTTTTTTAGTGTTTGCGGGGTTTTTTTTGGGGTTATTGGTCCTTTAAACGGTTTAAAGTCTACGGCTTGAGGATAACCAGCTCTGGAGCAGCATTATTAGCACATATAACTACTAATGGGCCCATCCATCATTTCTTATAGTCCTTGTAGGTCTCTGAACCTTTCATTAAGGAAATATTTTCCTGTAGAAAGGAAGTGGGGGGTCACGGTGTGACTTCTGATAGCGGTAAAGAGGTTAGGAAAGAGAATTCATTTCCCTGTGATCTTGGCCTCGGGGGTTGGGGAGAAAGGATCAGGCGAGGAGAAGATCCAGCTCAGGCTACAGGACTTGTTACACTATAAGAAATGCTCTATATCACAGGTATTGGGTCCCTATGGTAATATTAAAGATAATATTAAAGGCAATATAAACCCCACTTTTTTTTTATAAATTAGTTCATTCAGCTGGCTTATGTAGAAAAGGTGCACAAGCTGAACTTCCAGCATTAAATATAAATGTAGATTTTGCCTACACAAACTGACCTGATTCTTTAAAACTGAAAAAAACCAGGATAACCTGTCTGTGCATGTATCTAAGGTACAGCCAAATGGGAAACACAAGGAGCCAAATTGATTTAGCCTGATCCCTATTTACAGATAAATGTAATGGTGCCGGGTCCGAGCAATGCAGCCCCACTCACTGCCATATATGGGCATATACCACATCCTGGTGCCCCTTCAACAAAAACCAGGGCTTTCCCAATCGACTCACTTGTGACTCAAGCAATGTCTGAAAAGGGTTCCCTGGTTACATTCCTGAGATTCATTTGTAATATTGTAATGGTACTATCCTTAACCATATTACCAGCTCAATTATTTTTTCCCTTAACATTCTTTAGGGGGGATATATATATATATATATATAGCGTTAGGTGCATTGGTCCTTTAGTGAATTTGCCCCTATAGTCTTGTTTGTAGGCCTGTGCCATGGGTGTGTTAGAAAGTTAGCAATCTTTTATCAAATATGCCTTTCATAATCAAGGGGAAGTCAATGACGATGGTGTCCTCATGTGTTGCTTTGATGCAATACTGATTCTAATGCCATGAGCCCAGTGCCTGGGTGTTCAGGGACTTTGTCTCCAGATCTGGACCTGTTTATGTTGCCTGTATTGATACTCACAATCAGAAGGAACGCAATACTATAGCGCATGCTCTATGTCTACTTGTATCCATGTCTTAATGTCTTGACTCACAGGCTTATACTCTAAACTGCACCCAGGGCCGGCCTTAGGCCTATTGGACCAATTGGGCCCAATAGGGCCCCGCACCTCTAGGGGCCCCGCACCACAGGGCAGCACAGATAATATTTCCCTCAGCACATGATGCTGCCTGGCCTGCCCCCAACTTTGAGAGTTCAGCCCATCCCCAAATCTATAGGTCCAGCCCACCCCCAACTCTGATAAGCCAGCCTATCCCCCAACTCCATAGGTCTAGCCTGCCCCCAACTCTCATAGGCCCAGCTTTCCTCCAACCTTGATAGGCCCTGCCTGCCCCCAATCCAACCAAGCCTGCTCCCAAGCTGAATCGGCCCAGCCTGCCCCAAACTAATTGGCCCAGTCCACTCTCCTATTTCCTCCCTCTCTCTCTTACCCTGTGTGCCCCTATTATGTGCCCCTATTTCATCCCTCTCACTCTCTTACCTTGTCTGCCCTTTTCCTTTCTATTTTGTGCCTGTATGCCCTTATTTTCCTAAATAATTGGTGTGTCAGTAGCCAGCAACACTTTGTCTAGGGGCCCCGCCAACATGGTCCCAATTGGGCCCCACATTTGATAGGATCAGCCCTGCCTGCACCCAACTCTGCCCAAATCCCTATGTTTGTCTTGTGACCCAAAATGAGCCCAACCACTGACAATACCAAGGGGGTCTAGCTTTAGTGGGAACTGGAGCTGCTGCCCACCTTAAACGATACCAGTAGCCATAGCATCTCCTTCAAACCCACCCAAATTGCTGGTATACCCACAAATCCCAAAGATTTAGGGCAAACCTACAGATCACTAGTGTATTTCCCTTCCATAGGCCTTTGCCTATTCTTTGTACTTGATAATAAGCAGCAAAGCCCTGAGCACAGTCTATCTGCTCCTTCCAAGAAATAAAATCTGAGCTACAGATTTATGATCACAATGTGTTTCTTTTCACGCTGAGATGAAGGACAATTTTTTGGAATCTGTTATTGTAAGTACAGTATTATTTAAGGACAAATTCCTGAGCAATTTGGAGGCATCCCAAAGCCTATAACAGAGTAACTGTTGGCCCTCCGGAATAAACAGATATGGGAAATCCTCCGACATCAAAGTCTTCCCACCACTTTCCACTTATATCAGTGATGAGATTCAGGCTTCAGTTTCCCAAAGTCTTTTATAATTTTTTTCATTGGCGGAAATATGATCACCAAGAGGATTTCGGCCATTAGGAAAGTACTTGAGGTTACGCAAACAGCACAGTATAGCCATCATCATTTCTTTCATGGGCCTATTGTGCGCTCAATTCCCTTGACAGACATATTAGGATTGATCTATGAGGATGGGAAAAAGCAGGAGCTGTGGAATCAGTTATTACTCATTGTCTACAAAGCATTATTATATACGAGAGAAAGTAGTTGCGGGGTACAGAATGTATACACCATCACTACTCTTACTGCTGCCATCTTACCTTACTTTATACAGAGAGAAAGACAGACAGACAAATAGATGTAGTTGTGCAACACTATAATATAATGTGTCTTAAGATACTATACCTGCTATCCCACAGTCACACTCCCTTCCCAGAGACTATTATCCACTGTTACTATAGGCACCATCTCTCCCTACTATACCTGCTATCCCACAGTCACACTCCCTTCCCAGAGACTATTATCCACTGTTACTATAGGCACCATCTCTCCCTACTATACCTGCTATCCCACAGTCACACTCCCTTCCCAGAAACTATTATCCACTGTTACTATAGGCACCATCTCTCCCTACTATACCTGCTATCCCACAGTCACACTCCCTTCCCAGAGACTATTATCCACTGTTACTATAGACACCATCTCTCCCTACTATACCTGCTATCCCACAGTCACACTCCCTTCCCAGAGACTATTATCCACTGTTACTATAGGCACCATCTCTCCCTACTATACCTGCTATCCCACAGTCACACTCTCTTCCCAGAGACTATTATCCCACTGTTACTATAGGCACCATCTCTCCCTACTATACCTGCTATCCCACAGTCACACTCCCTTCCCAGAGACTATTATCCACTGTTACTATAGACACCATCTCTCCCTACTATACCTGCTATCCCACAGTCACACTCCCTTCCCAGAGACTATTATCCCACTGTTACTATAGACACCATCTCTCCCTACTATACCTGCTATCCCACAGTCACACTCCCTTCGCAGAGACTATTATCCACTGTTACTATAGACACCATCTCTCCCTACTATACCTGAAATCCCACAGTCACACTCCCTTCCCAGAGACTATTATCCACTGTTACTATAGGCACCATCTCTCCCTACTATACCTGCTATCCCACAGTCACACTCCCTTCCCAGAGACTATTATCCCACTGTTACTATAGGCACCATCTCTCCCTACTATACCTGCTATCCCACAGTCACACTCCCTTCCCAGAGACTATTATCCACTGTTACTATAGGCACCATCTCTCCCTACTATACCTGCTATCCCACAGTCACACTCTCTTCCCAGAGACTATTATCCACTGTTACTATAGACACCATCTCTCCCTACTATACCTGCTATCCCACAGTCACACTCCCTTCCCAGAGACTATTATCCCACTGTTACTATAGACACCATCTCTCCCTACTATACCTGCTATCCCACAGTCACACTCCCTTCGCAGAGACTATTATCCACTGTTACTATAGACACCATCTCTCCCTACTATACCTGAAATCCCACAGTCACACTCCCTTCCCAGAGACTATTATCCACTGTTACTATAGGCACCATCTCTCCCTACTATACCTGCTATCCCACAGTCACACTCCCTTCCCAGAGACTATTATCCCACTGTTACTATAGGCACCATCTCTCCCTACTATACCTGCTATCCCACAGTCACACTCCCTTCCCAGAGACTATTATCCACTGTTACTATAGGCACCATCTCTCCCTACTATACCTGCTATCCCACAGTCACACTCCCTTCCCAGATACTATTATCCACTGTTACTATAGACATCATCTCTCCCTACTATACCTGCTATCCCACAGTCACACTCCCTTCCCAGAGACTATTATCCACTGTTACTATAGGTACCATCTCTCCCTACTATACCTGCTATCCCACAGTCACACTCCCTTCCCAGAGACTATTATCCACTGTTACTATAGGCACCATCTCTCCCTACTATACCTGCTATCCCACAGTCACACTCCCTTCCCAGAGACTATTATCCACTGTTACTATAGGCACCATCTCTCCCTACTATACCTGCTATCCCACAGTCACACTCCCTTCCCAGATACTATTATCCACTGTTACTATAGACATCATCTCTCCCTACTATACCTGCTATCCCACAGTCACACTCCCTTCCCAGAGACTATTATCCACTGTTACTATAGGTACCATCTCTCCCTACTATACCTGCTATCCCACAGTCACACTCCCTTCCCAGAGACTATTATCCACTGTTACTATAGGCACCATCTCTCCCTACTATACCTGCTATCCCACAGTCACACTCCCTTCCCAGAGACTATTATCCACTGTTACTATAGGTACCATCTCTCCCTACTATACCTGCTATCCCACAGTCACACTCCCTTCCCAGAGACTATTATCCACTGTTACTATAGGCACCATCTCTCCCTACTATACCTGCTATCCCACAGTCACACTCCCTTCCCAGAGACTATTATCCACTGTTACTATAGGTACCATCTCTCCCTACTATACCTGCTATCCCACAGTCACACTCCCTTCCCAGAGACTATTATCCCACTGTTACTATAGGCACCATCTCTCCCTACTATACCTGCTATCCCACAGTCACACTCCCTTCCCAGAGACTATTATCCACTGTTACTATAGGCACCATCTCTCTCCCTACTATACCTGCTATCCCACAGTTACACTCCCTTCCCAGAGACTATTATCCACTGTTACTATAGGCACCATCTCTCCCTACTATACCTGCTATCCCACAGTCACACTCCCTTCCCAGAGACTATTATCCACTGTTACTATAGGCACCATCTCTCCCTACTATACCTGCTATCCCACAGTTACACTCCCTTCCCAGAGACTATTATCCACTGTTACTATAGGCACCATCTCTCCCTACTATACCTGCTATCCCACAGTCACACTCCCTTCCCAGAGACTATTATCCACTGTTACTATAGACACCATCTCTCCCTACTATACCTGCTATCCCACAGTCACACTCCCTTCCCAGAGACTATTATCCACTGTTACTATAGACACCATCTCTCCCTACTATACCTGCTATCCCACAGTCACACTCCCAAAGCAAATAGCATACGTCAAAATACTTAGATATGTTATTGTTAATAATAATGTTATTATACATTTGTGTGATTGAATTACCCCTATAACAATCTGCAAAAGCACCAAGTGTAGCTATTTTAAAATGTCCTTGTCTCATTTGATTTTGCAATATAATGTTAATTATATTTATGTTTTTTTTATTTTAGGTGATAAATGAATAGCCCTTATGCCCAATATGAGCTGGAGTTTTTTAACCCGTCTTTTAGAAGAAATTCACAATCACTCCACCTTTGTGGGGAAGGTGTGGCTCACAGTTCTGATCATCTTCAGGATCGTCTTGACGGCAGTAGGAGGGGAGTCGATCTATTCCGATGAACAGAGCAAGTTCACGTGTAACACCAAGCAGCCGGGCTGCGACAATGTCTGCTACGATTCCTTTGCTCCTCTTTCCCATGTTCGGTTTTGGGTTTTCCAGATCATCATGATATCTGCCCCTTCTGTAATGTATCTGGGCTATGCTATGCACAAGATTGCCAGATCTGCAGAAGAAGAACGCAGGCACAATTCATGTAGCAAGAAAAAATCATTTTCCAAATGGAGGACAGGCCAAAATGTTGAGGACCCAGAAGAAGAGGAGCCTATGATTTATGATGGCCCATCTGAGCCAGAGAAAGTGGAAAGCAAAGAAAAAGAATGTAAAAAGCATGATGGTCGGAGACGTATCAAAGAAGAAGGATTAATGAAAATTTATGTTTTCCAGTTGGTAGCAAGAGCCATTTTTGAAGTGGGTTTTTTGGTAGGCCAATATTTCTTATATGGGTTTAAAGTCTTGCCCAATTTCCAGTGCGACACTAGTCCGTGCCCTCATACGGTCGACTGTTTTGTGTCACGACCAACAGAGAAGACCGTTTTTCTCTTAATAATGTATGTGGTGAGTTTCCTTTGCTTGTTGCTCAATGTCTTCGAGATGTTGCATCTTGTTATTGGCACCTTGAGAGATGCCCTTCACAACAAAAGAACTTCTAGAAACAAACATCCCCCATTCAATTATTCTTATCCTAAGAACATTACTTGTCCTCCGGAATACAACATGGTGGTCAAATCGGACAAATCGACCAAAATCCCGGTAAGCCTTATGGCACTGGAACAGAACTTGGCCAACGTTGCTCAAGAACAAAACTGCACCAGCCCCGATGAGAACGCCCCTTCTGACCTTTCTGCTTTACATAAACACTTGAGAGTTGCCCAGGAACAATTAGATATAGCCTTTCAGAGCTACAATACCAACGTCAATGGCCAACCTTCCAGGACGAGTAGTCCAGCTTCTGGTGGGACAGTGATGGAGCAAAACAGAGCCAACACTGCGCATGAAAAGCAAGGAGCTAAGCCCAAAGCCAGCTCGGACAAGGGAAGTATCAGCAGTAAAGAAGGAAAAACCTCTGTATGGATATAAACAGAACATCAAATATCATTGCTGTAAATACGCTGGTATCATAAGTCCCAAATGAACCAATGCACGGAGTAACATGATTTCAGGGTTCATTATTTGCTTCATGGATTCTTTTTTTTTTATATATATATTTTTAACAAAATACCAGGTTTTTAAAAAAACTTTATTTTATTTTTAACAGTGTTCGCTATTCACGGTGATTATAACCAGACCTCGGTTTTAATTCATCAAAGAACTTTTTATCGGTGGCTGGGCAGAACCAAAACCTATATAACAATATCTTCTTACAACAGGCTCCTGTTTTTTTCCCACCAGAGACTGAAACCAAACCATCATTTGATGGAACACGAACGGGAAATGTGACCGAAGGATTTGTAAAATGTCTGGAAATGGGCTTTGGTGTATTGACTTGCTATGTTATTGTGTTCATATGTTTAACAGGTGAATGAATCATTTAGTCAGTGCAAAAGATTATGCTTTTCTACTTTCTCTTCCTAGTCCATTGTCGGATGTACAATATTTAAAGGATAAGTAAACCTTTAAAATAAATGAATGTAAAATTGACGAGGGGGCTATTCTAAGCACTTTTGCAATGTGCATTCATTATTTATTTATTTTTAATTTCAAGATATTAAGGGATAAATGTACTGTTAATATGAATGAGTTTTGTTACAACAGCGCCACCTGCTGGTCAGTTCTGACCAGTCTGACCAGCAAGTAGTCAAGGAAGAAGTTGTCAGGAGAAAGAAAGAGGCTGCTCTGATGTTCTTCTGCTTAGGAAAACAATTAGAAACATTTCTCAAATCTTTCCTAAGCAGAAGAACATTAGACATTAGTCCCATTGTCTGCACTGATGTTCGTACCGAGATCTGATGATTTAGATGCAAAAAAACTCAGAAAACTCAGAAAAAATCTTAGTTTTTGCAGAAAACTCAGAACAAGGGAAAGCTCCGAAGTTTGCCCGACTGTAGTTTTCTGGCTTTTTTCTTCATAAATAAGGTCCATTCGGGAATTCGGAGTTGCTCGAAGTTTGATATTAAAAATACTGAGATAAATTCGGACCTTGATAAATAACCCCCTTTATGTTGCAGGCAAGAATTTTTTGAGAATTGGTCATACCCACAAATGTTTTCGTGCAAAATGGTTCTGCCAAAATGAGCAAATGTCTCTACATTATGGGGGCTATTTATTAATGTCTGGATGCCAAAAACTCAAAAAATTTGAGTTTTTTTTACTGTAAAATCTGTAGTTTTAGTTGGAAAAAAACTTGAATTTTTCAAGATTTATTATACCCCGAGGATAGAAAAAGTCTATAAAAAAGAATATCCGGCAAAAACTCAAAAAATTTGAGTTTTTTTTACTGTAAAATCTGTAGTTTTAGTTGGAAAAAAACTTGAATTTTTCAAGATTTATTATACCCCAAGGATAGAAAAAGTCTATAAAAAAAGAATATCCGGCATCTCCGATTGTATATTAGTCAATGGAAGAGATCCCTATCCTATTTGGAAGTTTCTGTGGTCTGCGCTGGAATTAGCCCGAAAATCCAACTATTTCTGAATTTCTTGGCAAAATTCCAAAAAAATATGACTTTTCAGGAAAATCCAGAAAAAATTGTCAGATTCAGGAAAAAAGAAGAAGATTTTTTCGTGTTTGTCCCAGATCCAATTAAATTGTGATTTTTTTTGTTGGGGTTTTTTAAAAAATGTAAATAGTTTTAATTATCCTGAAAGCATGGTGCTCCAAATAATGGAAAGATCCAGGTCTGAAAGCATATCCTATACTTGTACTAATTTTTTTAAAAATTATGGTCAAAATCAATTTAAAGTAAATAAATTAATTTATATGGAAAGAAAGTTGTACGCAGTTTCATTTATGAGTCATAGGGATATTAGTTTGTCACTCTGCTTTTTAACCCAGTTATACTGTATTGGCACCAACCTTTTTTATCTGTGAGCCACGTTCAAATGTAAAAAGAGTTTGGGAGCAACACAAGCATGAAAATGTTCCAAGGTGGAGCAAAATAAGGGCTGTAATTGGCTAGTTAATAGCTCCTACATGGACCGGCAGCCTACAGTAAACCTGGGGGGTTATTTATTAAAGTCTGAATGCCAAAAACTTGAAACATTAGAGTTTTTTTTTTTACTATAAAATCCGTATTTTAGTGGGGAAAAAAAGATTTTTTTTGAGATTATGAGGGTTATTTATCAAAACCTGATATTCTTCTGATTTTTTTCAGTAAAAAAATCCGACCAAACTAGAATCTGCGTTTGTTTATTTCTCATTAAAAAAAAGTCGATAAAATCAGTGTGGAAAAAAACTCAAAAAATTCTGTTTTTTCGGAAAAAAGATAAAAAGTTCGGGTTTTATGCAGCGAAGCCTGATTTTTTCATGAAATCACTCAAAACCCTAACATTTTTCGGATTTTTGCCCAAAACTTCAATTTCTTTAAATTTGAAATGGGACCTTTGCCATTGACTTCTACAGAACCCTGACAGCTTGGAGATTAAGTATTTTCAGGTTCAGACTTTAAGCAGCCTCGCAGTATAATAAATCACAAAAAAACTTGTTGTTTTTCCTACTAAAAATTTGGATTTCATAGTAAAAATACTCTAAAATTTTTCAGACTTTAATAAATAACCCCCTTAGTGTTTATACAACCAAAACTTGACTCCAAGTCAGGAATTGAAGTTTTAGTGGGGGAAAAAAAAGATTTTTTTCGAGATTATGAGGTTTATTTATCAAAACCTGATTTTTTTCTGATTTTTTCAGTAAAAAAATCCGACCAAACTAGAATCCGCTTTTTGATCTTATTTATCATTAAAAAAAAGAAAAGACGATAAAATCAGTGTGGAAAAAAAACTCAAAAAATTCAGTTTTTTTGGAAAAAAATAAAAAAGTTCGGGTTAATGCAGCGTAGCCTGATTTTGTCAGGCTACTAAAAGATAGTTGAGTTGAAGTGTAGTGTCATGTAATTACAGAGACAAAGCAGATCAGTCAAATATGAAGAATGGCTTGTTTATATGCGACACTACAGCAGTGCATATTTTTGATGCTTTTTGATAGATAACATCTTTCTGGAGAATAGTTTTGGTATTGGTTTGCTCAGTTTGAGAATTCGTAGAACAGAATGGCCAAATGAGGGAATGGAACGCTATAGAACCCCGGCGTGGGGCTGTAAGAATAGAACTGTCCATTGAACCGATAAGAACAAGAGCGTTGCCATATTTGGGAGATGTTTTTGGGAAATCTTCTTGTCTAATCAGGAGAACAAATCAGACACTGATTTACTTCTCATTGTTGAAAAATGGCCACAGGCCAGTACTGTTGTTAAGTAATGCTGCAGCTAATACTCTCGTTTATCATGCCGATTTTTACGAAAATGTATTTTCAATTAGCCCTGAATTGGAAAATGCATCTCCCAGAAGTAGAAGAGCCCTCATCAAGAGAAAATGATTGATTTTATTAGACCCCTATAAATGTTTAATGGAATTAGAAACTCAGACTCAGTAGCTAATTTGTGGCACAGGAGTACAGAAGGCTCAGGGTGATGGCTCCTCCTGGGTCACCAATCAGCTGCTGAGTCTCCATCTCATATTGCTGTGGGTACTGAAAGGCCACCATCAGGGCATCTGTATCTTTATGTCTGTAGGAACTGAAAAGCCACCATCAGGGCATCTCCATCTTTATGGCTGTAGGTACTGAAAGGCCACCATCAGGGCATCTCCATCTTTATGGCTGTAGGTACTGAAAGGCCACCATCAGGGCATCTCCATCTTTATGGCTGTAGGTACTGAAAGGCCAACATCAGGGCATCTGTATCTTTATGGCTGTGGTTACTGAAAGGCTACCATCAGGGCATCTCCATCTTTATTTCTGTGGGTACTGAAAGGCTACCATCATGGCATAATAATACAGACAGCAGACCCATTGGCTACTAGGAGGGACCAAGAGTATAAAGCCCTAACCTGCCCTCTCCCAACCTGAAATCAACCTGACCAGGCCTGCACCTGCCTGACCCACAGGTTTTGGACTGTTCTGCACAACACTACTGGTTGATGTCCTACTCATCATCAGTTTAGTTTCAGACAACAAAAAAAATATAAATACGGTATTGTGCCAATTTTTTAAGCACTGCTCCAGTCACATGACATGCACTAATAGAACTGCTCATATGGTAATGAAGTGCGGTGGGCCAAATCAGGCTGAACTGAAATTTTGGCTCCTTGGGTCGGTGGGGAGAGGACCACAACGTGGCCTACTGCCCAGTATTTTTATTATCATTGCCCTTTGAAATAATCAATTGTTGAGCCACTGGCCATAACAGAAAAACATTATTCAACTTTGCACATTGCTCCGGTGCACCAACATTTTTCTTGAAAGTTCCATGACAAATTCAAGAACAGAGCCACTTGTTTCTGTTCCAAACAGTGCAGCAGGCTACAGTCTGTGTCCTATCAACCCATGAAAATATTCAACAAAAATAGCACTTCTTGTATCCAGAAAAATTCAATGTGGAAAAGACCACTGAGAGAAAGACCACTGTCCTACCCACATATCTGCCCCTGGGACTGGCCACAAACACAACACAGACCATACTCCCCTATATCAGAAGCTGGTCTTTAAAGTTAACTTCTAGTATATTAAAGATGGCCCTATTCTATGCAGCTTATCAACTGGTCTTTGATATTGTTTATAGCATTCCTGTTCTAGCCTGAATCAGAATTTGTTTTTCAATATTTATCTTTCTACTGCTTTATTATTCACCTTCCATTTCTACTACAATGGGAAAATATACACGTACAATTATTCTGTTTATTATGGAAATAAAACCAGCGGTGACCCAATGGGATGCATTTACTGTACATGGCTGTTATGTAGACAGATTTGATTCTATACTGAATGTGTATCAGCACAACTAGTAATCTGTTGATCCTTGTCAATATGTTACTGTCAATATGTTATATGGAATAGAGAAACAGCAATAGGGTGCTGCCTGGCAGGTTATTGGGGGGCAAATGGCTTAATACAATATGTCATCTTTTTCCTGTTAATTCAAACACAATTCAATGTTCACCTCTAACTTTTCAAACTAATAAAACCTGGTAAAATCTGAATAAAGCCCGTCTATTTATTAAGGTACTCACTGGCTCCCCCCAATGAAGACATAAGGTAAGGTGACCCCAGCTAGAAGCAGCTCCTTCAAAGATCTTGGGGAGGTTGATATTGGTGTGACTGCTCCGTCCATGGTATTTCTAAAACCCCAATCTGGTCAGGTTTCTATCCAATTTGCTTTGCACTAAATGTTTTAGCTGATGCCATTTCTAAAAGATGTTCTACTCGCAGGGAATGCAGCCGGGTACTATTTTAAGGAACGCATCTCCAATAAAATTTATTGAGATAATAAAAGTGCTATGCATAAAAGAAAACGGAGGCTGTTTAACTGTGTTGAACATGCACGCCGGCTTGAATGGAAACTATAGGGTTACAAGATGTCCTCCTATGTATTGGAAAGGGGGGAGTCAAGCCTGAAACCAGTCAGGGTTAGATTTAAGGATGAATGCATTGTTACTGCTTTGGATATCCTACAATTATTGCAGGGTGTTTGGTATGGTCATCATTTTATATCCATAACCAATTATGGGTAACAAAAAGAGAAGGCTTACAATGACACTGGCTCCATCCAGCCTTCAGGGACCACAATTTTCATGTAACCTCCAAAATTAGCAATATATACTTAGTTAATTTAGGTTAATAAAGGAAAATGTTCAATCGATACCTTCAACTGACCCCTAAGACCTCTCTAAGATCTTAAAGGAGAAGGAAACCCCCTGGGCGCAAAACCCTCCCCCTCCCCTGTGTTGCCCCCCCCTCCCTCTTCCCCCCTGGCCTACCTGTTGCGCCCAGGGAATTTCCTTCTCCTTTAATAGCCTTGGATATTATACTTGCTCAAGATATCATCCAAGCCCATCATTATAAGAATGTGGCATCACAATATCTCCCAACAGGGCATTCCTCAACCTCACTGTGAAGAAGCGCCTACACTGTTTCAACAAAAGTTTTGTTCCTCAAGTCTAAAGGAGTGGCCTCTGGTTCTTGGGGAAAAAAAATCACCCACTATCTGTCTATAATACACACTATAGTATTAATGTACTTGAATTTTTTCCATTATAACTCAAAATTGTTGAACAAAAGGGATCTTAGGTGATCCACCCGTATTGCTCTGCACAGAGATGTGGGAATGAAGAAGTCCTGAAGACCACAGCAAATAAATATTAAATTAATACCCAACAAAAAGCACAGTGGATGGTAATCCGAAATCCATCTATAATTAATTCAACTGCTATCTACCTTATCTCTAAGGCTTCCAACCTTTACTTTGTGCATAGTTGTGACACCATAGGCATGTGGGTGGGAAGTGATGGAAAGTGAGAAAGCCCAAGCAGAAATGAGCCTTAAATGTGCTCATTACTGGGCTCAAGAAAGATTTTATAGAAGTGTTTGCCTGTATTAATCACAATTAGCTGAAAAAAATCAAGTGTTTCTTTCCCATTTCCAGTGGTTTAATTTATGTATAATTCAGGTTTCATTTACAACCAGGCAGGCAAAAACATTTAGTAAAGCCTCAAGGCACAATTTCAGTTGACCTGTCTTTCTTTCTTTCTCCAATGATGTCCGTGTAAACAATGATCAAACAGAGGTTTTTCACCCGCACTCAAGGATTCGTTTTTTTAACAAAATCTATTTCACCCAATAATATAAGATAAGGGGACAGAAAGAAAAATCAACCTGAAAAGGAAAATGTTAAGGTTTAAACAGGGGAGCGCCTGTCTCTCATGTACCAGCTCGACTCTTGATGAACGTCCTGAGACTGACGAAATAACTTAGAAAGGGAAAGCGATTTGTCCATGGCACCATCATAAAAAGGTTCTGTTTATTCTGCTTGTATATTGCTTTAGTGATGGAATATGTTTGGTTCCAGTAACTTGGTGTCCTTCCTCCAAATAAGGAGATGGTAGGAACACATTCAAGTTAAAAGTTCTGCTCCTCATTTTATTGGAGTGGAAAATGCAATTGGGGTTCTGGAAAGGCAATCCGACTTTATTATGATTTATTGCAACAATATAAAGTATTGCACCAAGGGAAAATCCAATGGCACACAAATGTGCATAAGGGCAGGACTTAAACACCTAGGGGCCGATTCACTAAGGGTCGAATTTCGAAGTAAAAAATACTTCGAAATTCGACTCTCGAATTGAAATCCTTCGACTTCGAATATCGAAGTCGAAGGATTTAGCGCTAATCCTGTGATCGATCGATCGAAGGATTTTTCGTTCGTTCGAACGATTAAATCCTTCGAAACGAACGATTCGAAGGATTTTAATCCAACGATCGAAGGAAAATCCTTCGATCAAAAAATCACAGGCAAGCCTATGGGGAAGGTCCCCATAGGCTTGCCTGTGATTTTTTGATCGAAGGATTTTCCTTCGATCGTTGGATTAAAATCCTTCGAATCGTTCGATTGACTTCGGTAGCTTTTAGCTGCCGAAGTAGGGGGTCGAAGTTTTTTTTAAAGGGAAAGTACTTCGACTATCGAATGGTCGAATAGTCGAACGATTTTTACTTCGAATCGTTCGAATCGAAGTCGAAGGTCGTAGTCGAAGGTCGAAGTAGCCCATTCGATGGTCGAAGTACCCAAAAAATACTTCGAAATTCGAAGTATTTTTCATTTGAATACTTCACTCGAGCTTAGTGAATCGGCCCCTTAAAGTGACTCAGATACCTTAAAACAATCAGCAGTTTATAGAACTCTCCAAGTATTAGCAGTTCATACACCACTAATATCTGGATTTCACAGGTAGAACTTCAACTTAGTGAGAAAAGGAACGTTTTGTGATGTTGTCAGAACATAAAAGCATTAGATGTCTCTTCTCTGCTCACTGACTCTTTGTTAACAGAGCATCATCACAAGCCTTTCCTTTTCTCACATTGTTTGGAGATCCCTACACAGCTGGGGAGGATCAGGCCAGGGAATGTGCTGACAAATCCCCTCTTTTTGTAAGTTTGAAGCCAATTTCTCCAGATCAGTTGCATTTCCATTATGTTGGAGCACTCACACAAGCCACTTTGCACTGGTTTCTATGTAGCTAAAATGATGTTCTTAGTTGGAACACCTACTGCTTTGTTCCACACTGTCTCCAGAACCAATGTCAGTACCAGAATTATTCGTATGGAGAGAGAGCTGGGCTTTTAGAGGTGATCAGAGACAACTGATGCTAGTGCAGTGCCAAGCATCGACCGCTATATAAAACATGTTTCTTCTGGAGGTATAAATGGCATTTCACCATCTGGCAGTCTAATGGAAAATGCTGGGATCAGAAGATGCCAGGAGAACAATAAATGCATAAATCTGATGGTATAGCTTGGTGGAGGAGGAATAATTGATGGGGGCTGTTTTCCATGGCTTGGTATAAGTCCATGATCCTTTGAAAGGTTGCAACATACAATGAAATTCTTGACAATTCCTTTTTTTCTATTTTCTGGCTACAGTTTGGGGAAAACTCTTTCCTGTTTTAGCTGTTTAGCATGATCCCATGCACAAAACCAAGTCCATACTGAATGGGTTCTTTCCTCTTTCATTGATTTGATATAATCTTCCTGTTAGTGATGGGCGAATTTGCGCCGTTTCGCCGAAAAATTAGCGAATTTCACGCGAAATTCGCGAAACGGCAAAAAATTCGCGAAACGGCGCCGGCGTCTCGTTTTTGACGCCAGCGCCCTTTTTTTGATGCCGGCACCCGAATTTTTTGCCGCGAATTTTCGCGGGCGTTTCACGAATTTATTCGCTGGCGGCGAATCGCGCAAATTCGCCGCAAATTCGCACCTGGCGAATAAATTCGCCCATCACTAAGTACAATGTAATTTGTTTGGACTGGCTTAAAGGTTGGAGTGGTTGGGGTAAAGGTAAAAGTTATAGACCAGTGATACCCAGTGGATCGGTGGATCATGAGGAACATGTTGCTCTCAACCCCTGGATGTTGTTCTCAGTGGCCACAAAGCAGGTGATTATTTTTGAATTCCAGGTTTGGTGGTGTACTGCCACACAGAACCACCTGTACGCTGCCAGTCCACATAGTGGCTACCAAATAGACAATCACAGCTTATTTGGTACCCACAGGAACATTTTTCATGCTTGTGTCGCTCCCCAACACAAGTAAAAAAAAAATCACAAGTAAAAAAGGTTGGAGACCCCTGTTCTAGACAGACCCCAGACATTGTGCTCCTAAATGAAGGACAGAACAATTTAGAATTCCCATTCCTTAAAGACTTACGTCCTCTAGCAGCAACCTGACAAACCATGGAGCAGACAAGTGGGACATGGACATGGAGAGCCTCAAAAAGAGAAATTTAGAAAAACAATACACAAATCTGTATCTTTTTGTTTCTGCATTTGGAGATTACTCAATTTTCTCTTTAGGGGAAGTGGGACCTTTATTAACCTCTATGTTGCTGGAGGGCAGCCTGTACTTTAAAGCCTTTCCAATCAACATCCATTATTCCTGCCAAAGAAAGGATCTTTTATGGCAGGATTAATACTGAAAGGTGTTAAACCAAAAAATAATCTGTGACCTGTGACTCTTGCCAGGATCGAGAGAAGGAAATGACCATGGAAATAAAAATTCACCACTCAGTATCAGAAAACCATTGTTATTGGACAAGGGGCATCCATCAGCGCAGGAAATCATCTTTGAGGATAATTAATTCAATTTCATGTATACCAGCACAGGGATTCATTGGTTTAATCGCTGTGATATCGCATTAATCACACTATGGTCAGGAATGCAAAGCTTAATTGCCCAAAGGAGTGCCAAGAAGCAAAAGCAACAAACTGGTACATTTTGTAGTATTTATTTAATTATATCATGAATTCATTATTGCCCAAGAGGGCAAAACAAAATACTGCATGGTGTCTTCTTGCATGTTCTGAAGATGGCTACTTTCTACATATTCTAATGAAGAACACGATGGCTACTTTCTACATATTCTAATGAAGAAAGTGATGGCTGCTTTTTAAATATTCTAATGATGAACATGATGGCTACTTTCTAGATATTCTAATGAAGAACATGACGGCTACTTTCTACATATTCTAATGATGAACATGATGGCTACTTTCTAGATATTCTAATGAAGGACGTGATGGCTACTTTCTACATATTCTAATGAAGAACATGATGGCTACTTTCTACATATTCTAATGAAGAACGTGATGGCTACTTTCTACATATTCTAATGAAGAACGTGATGGCTACTTTCTACATATTCTAATGAAGAACACGATGGCTACTTTCTACATATTCTAATGAAGAAAGTGATGGCTGCTTTTTAAATATTCTAATGATGAACATGATGGCTACTTTCTACATATTCTAATGATGAACATGATGGCTACTTTCTAGATATTCTAATGAAGGACGTGATGGCTACTTTCTACATATTCTAATGAAGAACGTGATGGCTACTTTCTACATATTCTAATGAAGAACACGATGGCTACTTTCTACATATTCTAATGAAGAAAGTGATGGCTGCTTTTTAAATATTCTAATGATGAACATGATGGCTACTTTCTACATATTCTAATGATGAACATGATGGCTACTTTCTACATATTCTAATGAATAACATGATGGCTACTTTCTACATATTCTAATGATGAACATGATGGCTACTTTCTAGATATTCTAATGAAGGACGTGATGGCTACTTTCTACATATTCTAATGAAGAACATGATGGCTACTTTCTACATATTATAATAAAGAACATGATGGCTACTTTCTACATATTATAATAAAGAACACAATGGCTACTTTCTACATATTCTAATGAAGAACATAATGGCTACTTTCTACATATTCTAATGAAGAACATGATGGCTACTTTCTACATATTCTAATGAAGAACACAATGGCTACTTTCTACATATTCTAATGAAGAACATGATGGCTACTTTCTACATATTCTAATGAAGAACATGATGGCTACTTTCTACATATTATAATAAAGAACATGATGGCTACTTTCTACATATTATAATAAAGAACACAATGGCTACTTTCTACATATTCTAATGAAGAACATAATGGCTACTTTCTACATATTCTAATGAAGAACATGATGGCTACTTTCTACATATTCTAATGAAGAACATAATGGCTACTTTCTACATATTCTAATGAAGAACATGATGGCTACTTTCTACATATTCTAATGAAGAACACAATGGCTACTTTCTACATATTCTAATGAAGAACATGATGGCTACTTTCTACATATTCTAATGAAGAACATGATAGCTACTTTCTACATATTCTAATGAATAACATGATGGCTACTTTCTACATATTCTAATGAAAAACATGATGGCTACTTTCTACATATTCTAATGAAGAACACAATGGCTACTTTCTACACATTCTAATGATGAACATGATGGCTACTTTCTACATATTCTAATGATGAACATGATGGCTACTTTCTACATATTCTAATGAAGAACACTAGTCCACATAGGGGCTACCAATAGTCATTCACGGCCCTTATTTGGCACCCCCAAAAACTTTTAGCATGCTTGTGTTGCTCTCCAACTTTTATTTACATTTGAATGTGGCTCATGGGTAAAAAAAAAAAGTTAGGGGTCCCTGCCCTAGTCCAATACTGGCTCTTTCTTCCATTTCTGCATTTTCTATGTTGATGTGAGGCAAGCGCTGCAGGAAGCTATTTTTATTGTATGCTTATCTTATCATTTCCTTCCCTCTTCTCCTCTGATGTGGTTTCTTTGGATTACTTGATGTTTTATATGAGCTTACCCCACTTCAAACCACACCACAGGAGAGTCTGGTTGCAACATGTTTCCAATTCAGAATTGGACTGTATATATTTTTCCACTACAGCATGATCTAAAGTATGAAGGAGAGGTAAACCCTTGCTACTAAAATCCCCTACTCCCCTAACCTACATAGACCCCACTCCCTGCTTCTCCCCAGCCTAGGTGGTACTTAAATGCCCCTAAATCTTTACTTACCCCTCGGAGCAGATTCAGGGCATCAGAGTTCATGGCAGCCATCTTCTTCTCTTCGGTAATCTTCTGGAAGTAAGCGCCGTATCGATGCATGCACAGTTGGTGCAGATTTCTTTCGGGACAACTGCGCATGCGCCGAAAGTTATTGAACTTGCCGAAGCGCTGGAAGAAGACCCGAAGATTAGCGAAGCGGCTGAAGATTGTGCCCATGAACTCCGCTGGACAGAATCTGCACCGAGGGTAAGTAAAGAGTTAGGGGCATTTAGCAAAGGTACCACCTGGGCTGGGGGGGGAGCAGGAAGGTGGGTATATGAAGGGTAGGGGGGAAGAAATTTTAGTAGCAAGGGTTTGTTTCTCCTATAAGAGCGATCCAGTTTCAAGTATCAAGTTCTTATAACCTAAGCCAAGTGGCTTTACTTGTCTATTCCAAAAATATTGCAGGGCTGAACTTAACCATTCAGGTATATAGAATGTGTTTTCATCTCTAGCTGTTATTGGCCTGTATCTCCAAACATCCCATGCATATACCATTAGCATGGATAGATTGGGGAACCGTTTTTTTGGGATCACTGGTCTGCAAGTTGGTCGTTCTCGTGAAGCAGCAGAATGTTTAACTCCTGCTATAGGACACCAAGTTATTGGGGCCATGGTCAAAAAAAATCAAAAAGTTTACTAAGGCTACAACTTGGTCAACTAATCCCTGTTATCACCAGGGGCAGATGGTAGTGCAAAATAATAAGACTCAGTTGACACTCTTGCAGAGAGAATGAATGACTGGGCAGTCATAGAAAGATCTGCTTGTTGGTCAATTGAGCAAATCTTTCCTATAATGGCCATCCAGAAGGGTCAAATATTGGATCACAATGTACATTGTTTCATTGGCTTGCTTGTGTCTTTTTCCTTGATAGGTACAAGAGCACATTATACAGGTGAACAGATATAACATTTCTAAAACAAGAGGCCCTCATGCCAAATCCATACAGTGAATTGCCGGGGTAGGTGTTTAGGCAAATCAGACCTACAGAAACATCATGAAATCAATAGGGTGAAAGGTCATAAAGATGTTGGGAAATGGTCCCATAAAATCAGTGGCGAAGTCTGTTATTTTAGCTTTGAGGTTTCCTCGCAGTCCTGTCCTGTTGGAATAATGTCCTGTCAGTGCTGAAGTTCTCATTGTCCTTCTGAATGGGCATTATGGCCGTATCATCAGCCGGATATTGTCCTCTCTGTAACATTTGGAGGTCACATCCTGGGCTCTTTACATCACCCACCTCCTTCCACTTTCACCGGCTCTTCCAAAACATCAATCATTTGTTAGAACAATGACAAAGAGAATGCGGAACATTAGAATCCCATACTGGAGTCGATTTTGCATTGTGAACTGCCGTACAGAACTGGCAGTTGTGAAAGTTATCTGCACCGAGGAAATGTCAGTGTCTTCCCATATACTAAAAGGGCACAAAATAAATATGGAATTCAATATTCTGAATTAAAGGAGAACTAAGAAAAATAATCGGAGTGAACTTAGGCCAAATCCATGCAAGGAATCTCTGGTAGATGGAAGAAATGGCAGCAATTTCACCCCCAATCCCAGTCTGGTTTGTTTTTCAAGCCTGGTAAAAAGAGGTCAGTGTCTATACTCTGGGTGTGCCATAAAGTGCCACCACTTCCATTTTCTAATGAAACCAATTAACACCCAACTATTGATGTATATAAACATTTGGAGGGAATTAAGCTTTGCCTGTGAAGCAATTAGGGATGCACCGAATCCACTAATTTGGATTCGGCCGAACTCCCGAATCCTTTGCGAAAGATTCAGCCGAATACTGTTCCGAGTCCGAATCCTAATTTGCATATCCAAATTAGGGGTGGGAAGGGGAAAACATTTTTTACTTCCTTGTTTTGTGACAAAAAGTCACGCGATTTCCCTCCCGATTTGGATTCGGTTCGGCCGGGTAGAACAATTCGGCCAAATCCGACTGAAAAAGGCTGAATCCTGACCGAATCCCGAACTGAATCCTGGATAAAACCCTAGAAGCAATCGGTTCCTTATATTCTCATCTCATGTTGATTGCTGCTTATAAGACTTGCTGTGGAATTTATATGCTGTGTCTGTCCCCTCTAAACTTGTCGTTTTGTAGCTTTAAAATAACATAATGCTGTTTTTGTACAGAATAAACAATGTCGATATAAGGGAATAAAGAGGATGGAGCCCTATTTCAAAACAGGGTTAAATTTCCATTCAAGCACATCAGAACCAGTGAATTCAATATTGGGCTGTTTCCAGAGAATTCCTGCTGTTTAAAGTATTAAAATATTTTAAAAGCCATTCTTTGTGGGTAATATGTCATGTCTGGTTGAAAAACCTACTTTATCGGCTGTCAACTAATTCCCATGTCATTAAGGTGATAAAGATCCTTTTTTATGTTACCATTTAAGATAATGTGTCCCCGGAAATACTGGTTGGATTTAAGGTGGCCCTAGACGCACAGATAATATCGTACGAAACGAATTTTCATCCGATATTCGTTGCGTGTATGGTGGAAAAAGAGCCGACCGATATCGGCAGAAGACTTGGATACCAGTCGGCTCGTCGATCGGGCTGGACGGAAAATATTGATCAGGTGCCATTGAAGGGAACCAAACATCGGCCATTGTTAGTGCTGAATCGTCAGATACAGGTAGAATTGTATTGTTTCTATATGTACTATATATATATATATATATATCGATTCAGCTCTACACCTGTGTATTGAAACAAACTATCTTTCTTGGAAAGATCTTTTCCAAGAACGGTCGTAATTGTTACGTCTATGGCCACCTTTAGGGTTGCCATCTGGCCAGTATTTTACAGGCCTGGCCGGTAAAAATGATGGTTGAGCCCAATGTTATAAGTAGGGAAAAAAGATAAATATTTTTTAAGGTATTTTTTCCAGAAAAGGTGGCAACCCTAGTTGAAAATCTCTCCACTCACCCCAAATCTCCCCCTAACTGACCTTCAGGCTGGGCCCCCTTAGCTCATAACAAGGTTACAGATATATAGAAACATTGGGGTGTCACCCTGCTATAGTTCCAGGGATACCCAGATTACAAATAATCACTCACCCCAAATCTCCCCCTAACTGACCTTCAGACTGGCCCCCCTTAGCTCATAACAAGGTTACAGATATATAGAAACATTGGGGTGTCACCCTGCTATAGTTCCAGGGGTACCCAGGGTACAAATAAACACTCACCCCAAATCTCCCCCTAACTGACCTTCAGACTGGGCCCCCTTAGCTCATAACAAGGTTACAGATATATAGAAACATTGGGGTGTCACCCTGCTATAGTTCCAGGGGTACCCAGGGTACAAATAAACACTCACCCCAAATCTCCCCCTAACTGACCTTCAGACTGGGCCCCCTTAGCTCATAACAAGGTTACAGATATAGAGAAACATTGGGGTAACAGTCACCCTGCTATAGTTCCAGGGGTACCCAGGGTACAAATAAACACTCACCCCAAATCTCCCCCTAACTGGCCTTCAGACTGGGCCCCCTTAGCTCATAACAAGGTTACAGATATAGAGAAACATTGGGGTAACAGTCACCCTGCTATAGTTCCAGGGGTACCCAGGGTACAAATAAGCACTCACCCCAAATCTCCCCCTGACTGACCTTCAGACTGGGCCCCCTTAGCTCATAACAAGGTTACAGATATATAGAAACATTGGGGTGTCACCCTGCTATAGTTCCAGGGGTACCCAGGGCACAAATAAACACTCACCCCAAATCTCCCCCTAACTGACCTTCAGACTGGGCCCCCTTAGCTCATAACAAGGTTACAGATATATAGAAACATTGGGGTAACAGTCACTCTGCACCCCATTTGTCAATGTAATTGGCTTTCAGGCTGGAACTCTTGAGGCCAATTCCACAATGAGAGAAGCTCTGGTTGTATTACAATGTGTAGGATGTGCTGTAGATAGTTCTTAAAGGAACAGTAACACCAACAAATCAAAAAGTAATGAAAATATCATGTACTGTTGCCCTGCACTGGTAAAACTGATATGTTTGATTCAAGAACACAACTATAGTTCATATAAACAAGCTGCTGTGTAGCCATGACGGAAATTTAAAAAGTCTATATGGCACAGGTTAAATAGTGGATAACAGATAACATTATGTTCTACAGAGTTTATTTGCTATCTGCGGTGTAACCTGAGCCTTTTCTCCTTTTTCAGCTTTCAGTGACTGCCCCCATGGCTACACAGCGCTTCTTTATATAAACTATAGTAGTACTTATCTGTTATCTACTGTGTATCCTGTGCTTGAATGGCTGCCCCCATGGCTACACAGCAGCTTGTTTATATAAACTATAGTAGTACTTATCTGTTATCTACTGTGTATCCTGTGCTTGAATGGCTGCCCCCATGGCTACACAGCAGCTTGTTTATACAAACTATAGTAGTACTTATCTGTTATCTACTGTGTATCCTGTGCTTGAATGGCTGCCCCCATGGCTACACAGCAGCTTGTTTATATAAACTATAGTAGTACTTATCTGTTATCTACTGTGTATCCTGTGCTTGAATGGCTGCCCCCATGGCTACACAGCAGTTTGTTTATATAAACTATAGTAGTACTTATCTGTTATCTACTGTGTATCCTGTGCTTGAATGGCTGCCCCCATGGCTACACAGCAGTTTGTTTATATAAACTATAGTAGTACTTATCTGTTATCTACTGTGTATCCTGTGCTTGAATGGTTGCCCCCATGGCTACACAGCGCTTGTTTATATAAACTATAGTAGTACTTATCTGTTATCTACGGTGTATCCTGTGCTTTAATGGCTGCCCCATGGCTACACAGCAGCTTGTTTATATAAACTATAGTAGTACTTATCTGTTATCTACTGTGTATCCTGTGCTTGAATGGCTGCCCCCATGGCTACACAGCAGCTTGTTTATATAAACTATAGTAGTACTTATCTGTTATCTACTGTGTATCCTGTGCTTGAATGGCTGCCCCCATGGCTACACAGCAGCTTGTTTATATAAACTATAGTAGTACTTATCTGTTATCTACTGTGTGTCCTGTGCTTGAATGGCTGCCCCCATGGCTACACAGCAGCTTGTTTATATAAACTATAGTAGTACTTATCTGTTATCTACTGTGTATCCTGTGCTTGAATGGCTGCCCCCATGGCTACACAGCAGCTTGTTTATATAAACTATAGTAGTACTTATCTGTTATCTACTGTGTATCCTGTGCTTGAATGGCTGCCCCCATGGCTACACAGCAGCTTGTTTATATAAACTATAGTAGTAGTGTTTCTGAAGCATACACCAGTTTTACCAGTGCTGTATTATATTTTTGTTACTTTAAAAAAAAAAAATCATTTTTTGAGGTTACTGTTCCTATAATACATGGATTTTTTAATAACTGTAACTTTGTATCAGTCTGCTGGTTTTCATTAGTAGTATAGGACCATCTCACGCCATCTACTGGTTGAAATGAAGAAGGTACCATTTCTATATTAAAGGGGAAGTCGACCCAATATTTTGTTTGTATAATAACAAAAGCGAATATAATTCTAAGCAACATGCCACTAGACAATATTTCCCAAACACCAGCTGACAGGGGACACTCAATATTTTTGGTACAAATCGAGCTGGAATTCTGCAGGTTGTAAATAGTAATGAACATCAATACCCAGATCTTCACAGTAGGGTCAGTTCTCAGGAGCCGAGTAACCAGCGTGTAAGTTCCGGCATGTTGGAGGAAACCCACAGAGAGACAGAACAGACACTGATTTTTTGAAAGACAGATTTTATTTTAAAAAAAATCATGAATTTTTCGTGATTTTTGCGTTCGGAGTTTAGTAAATAACCCCTAAGAAGTATGTAGAGAGTGATATTCTGAGACAATTTGCTATTGGCTTTCATTTTTTATTATTTATGGTTTTTGAGTTATTTAGCTTTTTATTCAGCAGCTCTCCAGTTTACAATTTCAGCCATCTGGTTGCTAGGGTCCAAATTCCCCTAGCAACCAGGCATTGATTTGAATAAGAGACTGGAATGTGAATTGGAGAGACCTGAATACAAAGATGAGTAATAAAAAGTAACAATAACAAAACATTTGTAGCCTTACAGAGTTTTTGCTTCTTAGATGGGGTCAGTGACCCCTGTAATATATTGCACCTTAGGCTAGGCTTTAATGAGGGAAAATATAACCCCCATTTGACAGCTGGAAAGAGTCAGAAGAATACAAATCATGCAAAAACCATAAGAAAATAAACGAAGACCAATTGAATGGTTACTAAGAATTCTCTTACATACTGAAAGTACTGGCCCTTTAACAATACCAGGCTGCATTACCGCTAAAAACCAGCAGGGGGAAGCAGAGCACAGCCCAGCATATCACGTGACTGGTTTACGTAAGACCTCGCTAGTCATGTCGCTGCTTCGGCCTGTCTCCTTACTGCCCCGGCTCTGGTTTCGTCGCCTGAGCGGCCGGTGCTGCCCACTTAGCGAACGCCGGGGACTGCTGCAGCTCCGAGGAACGGACCCCGCTGTGTTCCTACAGGGACTGATAACTAACGACATACAGCGATTGGCAGAGGGCGCGCTGTACGCGCATATCCTCAACGTGCAAGGGCGGAGCCTGTTTGATGTCTTTCTGTATAGGTGAGCAAGGGAAAAGAGAAGGGCGGCCATTTTGGATACGGGCAGGTTGCCCTTCATTGAGCAGCTATGTTAGCACTGCAGACAGGGTCATGGGTATTATGGAGAGTTTGTAGGAAATTGTGCTGTGTTCATGTATATTGTACATAAAGGCTTTTAATGCAATTTCTTTCCCTGCTGTTGTTGGCCCATTAAAGTGAGATCTTGGCTCTTAATGATTTATTCCCTTTTCCACTTGTTGTAACTCTTAGGCTTTAAGATAAGGAGGAATTCATGATACTTGAGATGAACTAACTTGTTCTCTTAGAATTCCTCTAAAGAAACAAAGTGCTGGGATTAGTTTAGCTGCTTTTAGTCTCACTGTTCAGCACTATACACCATAACCGCCATGGAGGCTTCTTTTTAATTATCACTTCTGCAAGGAGAACTGAAACTTCGTTAAACACACTTGTCCCAGTAAAGAACAAGGATATGTATGTGCTCATGGGAGATAAAAAAAAAAAAATATATATATATATATATATATATTAGGGATGCACCGAATCCAGGATTCGGTTCGGGATTCGCCCAGGATTCGGCCCTTTTTCAGCAGGATTCGGATTCGGCCGAATCCTTCTGCCCGGCCGAACCGAATCCGAATCCTAATTTGCATATGCAAATTAGGAGCGGGGAGGGAAATCACGTGACTTTTTGTCACAAAACAAGGAAGTAAAAAATATTATCCCCTTTTCAACCCCTTTCAATAGTGGATTCGGTGCATCCCTAATATATATATATATATATATATATATATATATATATATATATATATATATATATATATATATATATATATATATATATATATATAGATGCAATCAGAAGCACTCACGGTTACAGTGATCAAAGTATTTCTTTTATTGGAGTGTTACAAACTACCCCACATCAACGCGTTTCGGTTCTCTCAGAACCGTCGTCAGGATATTAGAAGATACCTCGGCCTCGTGTTTTTATTTGGTCATGAAACTCCTCGGTGACTTATAATATCCTTATATTTTACAAGAGGGGGTACTTTATTCACTATAGAGAGAGAGAGATAACCAGGCAAGACACAGGGCGTTTGTTCCTATAAGATAACAACTACACAGGGCGTTCTCTGTGGCTTTCAACTTCTCTGAAGTTGGGTGGAGTAAGTACAGCAGAATATGAGCCACAGTATAACAGCTAGCGGGATAAAATAAGTGTCTGCTTAAAAGGGTTGTTCACCTTTAAATTAACTGTTAGTATGATGTAGAGAGGGATATTCTGGGACAATTTGCAATTGGTTTTCATTTTTTATTATTTGTGGTTTTTGAGTTATTTCACTTTATATTCAGCAGCTCTCCAGTTTGTAATTTCAGCCATCCGGTTGCTAGGGTCGTAATTATCCCAGCAACCATACATTAATTTGAATAAGAGACTGGAATATGGATAGTAGAGATGCACTGAATCCAGGATTCATTTTGGGATTTGGCCTTTTTCAGCAGAATTCGGATTCGGCTAAATAATTCTGCCGGCCTAACGGAATCCGAATCCTAATTTGCATATGTAAATTAGGTGCGAGGAGGGAAATCGCTTGACTTTTTGTCACAAAACAAGGAAGTAAAAAATGTTTTCCCCTTCCCACCCCAAATTAGAATTCATATCGGTATTCCTCCGAATCTTTCGCAAAGGATTCAGGGGTTCGTCGAATCCAAAATTGTGTATTTGGTGCATCTCTAATGAATAGGAGAGGTCTGAATAGAAAGATGAGTAATAAAAAGGAGCAATAAGAACATTTGTAGCCTTACAGAGTATTTACATTTTATATGGGTCAGCGACCCCCATTGTCAAAGGTTGTAAGAGTCAGAAGAAGAAGGCAAATAATTCAAAAACAATAAAAAAAAAAATGAATGCCTAATGAAAAGTTTCTTGGAATTAGCTATTCTATAACATACTAAAAGTCAACTCATTAAATAACTGAAAAGTTTAATCTCATGATTAGTAAAACACAGATTATGTTTCTGATCAGACACAACTCCTCATCAGGTTCTATGTAGATTTTAAAAGAGCTGAAAGTTAGAAATGTTATTCGAATATTAACTTTATATTGTTGATGTAACTGGTCTTTATTGAAAACTTCTACATCTGAAACAGAAAGATTATTATGTTACAAAACTAAATAAAAACTCCGTTTATCTTAACCATTTACATGGGCTTCATACGCCACACTTGTCTGCCCATATGTATTAAAGGAGAACTAACCCCTAAAAATGAATACGGCTAAAAATGTCCTATTTTATATAGTGACCTTATTGCACGAGGCTAAAGTTTGAGCTTGTCAATAGCAGCAATGATCCAGGACTTCAAACTTGTCACAGGGGGTCACCATCTTGGAAAGTGTCTGTGACACTCACATGCTCAGTGGGCTCTGATTGGCTGTTGAGAAGCTAAGCTTAGGGCTCGTCACTAATTATCCAGCAGAAAATGAGCTTCCCTGGCTGTAATATAAGCTGATGCTACAGGTTTGCTGATTATTCAATTCTGATGCTAATTGCACTGGTTTCTGTGCTGCCATGTAGTAATTATGTGTATTAATTACTAATCAGCCTTATATTGTGACATTTCTATTCTATGTGTACTGTATATTGTGAGTGGCTCCCTAAGCTCAGTAAGTGACAGCAGCACAGAGCATGTGCAGTGAATCAGCAGAAAAGAAGATGGGGAGCTACTGGGGCATCTTTGGAGACACAGATCTTTACTGCTAAAGGGCTGTGGTTGCCTTGGGCTGGTACAGAAGCCCAAAACATCATGTACAACATTTCTACCTACTTGTTTAGTTAGGCTTTAGTTCTCCTTTAAGACAAAGTGTAGAAAAAGACTTACTTCACTTGCCGCTAATACATGCATTGTGGTATGTTGTTACCAGGCCCCCCACGGGACACAATGAGACATCCGCCATTCTACTGGAGTGTGACATTGCGGCCATGGAACCCATCCAGAAGCATCTGAACCTGTATAATTTCCGAAGAAAGGTGACCATATCCCCGTGCCCTGAGCTGTCCGTGTGGGGCATCATCTCAGCTTCCAAGAAGCAGGACACCCAAACTCCTGAATTGTCCTCTTCTGTGATCTGTTCCGCTGACCCTAGGGTGGATGTCATGGGCTTTAGGCTGGTGGCTCCGTCTGGAGAGAATCCCAAGAACCTCTTCCCAGAGACAGAGACAGGCAGTTATAGAGAATATACTAAGCACCGATATGAGCAAGGTAAGTCTGCTGAACTCTACTACAAACGTGCCAACCCTCCCTAAGTTATATTATTCAGCCTCGTACAGTTTTGCTCAAGTAAAGAAGACCTTCTACATGTGTGATGTGTTGAGTATTGTAGGGTGGGGGTTAACTTACCCAGAAGAAAGGGAGGTCCAGGTGCTCAAGCCCCAGACCTTCAGCTCGGGGAGGCAAATGATATATAAATTGATAATGAAGAGCTGGAACATACCAGACCTCACTCCTTAAATTGATGTAGTCAAAAAGTATTTACTTAAGCAAAAAACATCACGCGTTTCGTGCCTTAGGGGCACTTAGTCATAGGCTTCTACATGTGTATTACATACTATTACAATACTTTCAGACAATGCCTTTCCTCTTTAATTCTAGTGCAGAGCGACCGGGCCTAGAGTCAATGACTAAAAGTGGGCAGGGTTCAGCACACAAGTACCGATATAGCAGAGAGACGGTTATTAATATGTCGTAGTGAAGGAAGCTTGTTTTCACTGGGGTTTTCAGCATTCAGGTGACAGTTTCCTTAAAGAATAAGTAAACCTTTCAACTAAATGTATGTAAAATTGATGAGGGGGCTATTCTAAGCACTTTTGCAATGTACATTCATTATTTATTTATTTTTAATTCCAAGATATTAAGGGATACATGTACTGTTAATATGAATGAATTGTGTTACAACAGCGACACCTGCTGGTCATTTTCCCACCAGTCTGACCAGCAAGTAGTCAAGGAAGAAGTTGTCAGGAGAAAGAAAGAGGCTGCTCTGATGTTCTTCTGCTTAGGAAAGATTTTAGAAAGGTTTCTAATTGTTTTCCTAAGCAGAAGAACATCAGAGCAGCCTCTTTCTTTCTCCTGACAACTTCCTTGACTACTTGGTGGTCAGACTGGTGGGAAACTGACCAGCAGGTGGCGCTGTTGTAACAAAATTCATTCATATTAACAGCACATGTATCCTTTAATATCTTGGAATTAAAAAGAAATAAATAATGAATGTACATTGCAAAAGTGCTTAGAATAGCCCCCTCATCAATTTTATATTCACTTATTTTAAAGGTTTCCTTGTAAAGGACTAGGTAAATAGATAAAAATGTATCTAATATAGTTAGTTAGGCAAAAATGTAATGTATAAAGGCTGGAGTGACTGGATGTGTAACATAATAGCCAGAACACTCTGAGTTAATCTGTGACTTTAAGGGGGGCACATGGGACATAACTGTTGCTTTTGAATCTGAGCTGAATGCTGAGGACCAATTACAAACTCACTGAACAGTTATGTCCCATGTGGCCCCCCTTATAGTCACTGACTAACTCAGCGTTAGAGAGCTGAAAAGCAGGAAGTAGTGTTCTGGCTATTATGTTACACATCCAGTCACTCCAGCCTTTATACATTACATTTTTGCCTTACTAACTATATTAGAAACATTATTTATTTTGCATAGTCTTTCTATTTACCCAGTTTTTTTTTTTATTCTGAACTGTTCCGTTTAATTCTTTGCCATGTTTACTTTTGAATGTAGGTGTTCCAGAGGGTGTACAAGACATTCCCCCCGGGGTGGCGCTACCACTGGAATCCAACCTGGTGTACATGAACGGTATCAGTTTCTCCAAAGGTTGTTACCTGGGCCAGGAGCTCACAGCAAGGACTCACCACACCGGAGTCATTAGGAAGCGCCTACTGCCCGTCCAACTCTCGTCATCGTTACCGGCCGAAGCAGAAGGAGCCGACATATTGACATCGGCTGGGAAGCCAGCGGGAAAATATAGAGCCGGGGATGGGGACGTTGGTTTGGCATTGCTACGAATTGCTCACATCAACGAAGAACTGCTCCTCAAACTGTCCAACGGGCCCAGTGTTTCTGTTAAAGCCTCAGTGCCGGAGTGGTGGCCACAAACCAGTGGCAACTAAATGATTGCTTGGGATGGAATGGGCAATGTAAAGCCACAATCATCTCTTATCTGCGATTCTGTGGCTTCTTCAGCGAGGGCCTAGGGCTGAACTTGGGGTACATTATCTGAATTGAACTGCTTAGATCCATTTTTGAGCAAATAACCAATGACTTTCACTTATGCACCATCTCCAGGGCTGCATTACACAGAGTTATTTACACAGTGTGTTCAGAGTTATTATTATTATTACGTTTTTTTAGAGTGCCAACATATTGCGCTATATATATAAGTGTTGTTCGCACTCTCCGATGAAGAAAGATCCAAGCAGCGCCCCGAACCCGTCGCTTTGGTGAGATGCAAAGAAATCGATGAATAGGCATTATATTGCGTGTGTGTGACACACCAGGTTGGATAAAATTTCGATCTTTATTCCATAGGTTAAAATCAAATGTCCTAACGCTTTTCGTATCTAGAGATACGTAATCATAGGCACATGATTGTAGCGCCTATGATAGAGTCCTGCGCGGGTCCATTTTTTTGTAACCCATACCCGACCCACAATCCGCAACCCGCATTCTTACCTGCTCCCGGACCCGTGACCCGCTAAATCACCAAGAATCAGGAAGTGTAAACCGGAAGTGATATCATCGGAAGTAGGTGGTATTAAAAAAAAAAAAAGGAGTAAAAATCTCTATTGAGAAAGCCTGCAGAACCGCCGACCCGTGTCTATACGCGCACCCCGAACTTCTGCCTGCAACCCGCAGGGTACCGCTGGTTTTTGCGGGTACCCGACCCGCTGCCGGACTCTAACCTGTGTTTACGTATCTCTAGATACGAAACTTGTTCGGACGTTTGAATTTAACCCATGGAATAAAAATTGAAATTTTATCCAACCTGGTGTGTCGCAGGAGTGCGCGCCTCTTCATCTATTTCCAAAACATCACAGGGGTGTAAGGCCAACGGCACAACTAACTGTCACACCACCCTGATTCACCCTTTCACCACTTCACAGAGTGAATCATCATGTGGCGACGCCTCGGGTGATTGACGGGTTTCCTGAGGTTCTTTACAGGAATGAGTGTCAGGCGGATAGGGGGCGTTTGGGTGCCATTGTTGTCAGCCTGATAAAAATGGTGGTCGAAATGCCGTGTTAAAAGGTTTATTAGAGAAGGCAAGGTTTATAAGAATGTGTGAGAGGCATCACATATGATAAATGGGATTATATGTCCATTGCAGGTCCGGACTGGCAATCTCTGGTTCTGGCAAATGCCGGGGGGGCTGCTATAAAATGCCAAAGACTATCACTATTTAGTGAGCTGGTGGGGAGCTGTTTGGGCCTCTGTACCTTAAAGCGGACCTGTCACCCAGACACAAAAATCTGTATAATAAAAGTTCTTTTCAAATTAAACACGAAATCCAATTACATTTTTTTTATCAATTTCAGCATAATAATTAGTGACAATCAGTCTATCCTTAAAGGGGCGGTTCACCTTGAAGTTAACTTTTAGTAAGTTACAGAGCTGCCAATTCTACGCAACTTTTCAATTGGTCTTCATTATTTATCTTGTATGGATTTTTAATTATTTCCTTCTGACTCTTTCCAGGTTTGCACACAGTGTGTTGGTCATTTCAATGGCAGAAACTTCTTGCTTTGTGTACAATATATGCTCCATCTGCAGTCAAGCTGGGGGATTAGCTAAAGTTCCAAACTGTTTAAAATGGAATGGAAATAGAAGCATTGGGAAGGTTGGAAACTGCTCAAATTCTGATATAAGCGTAAAAAGAATAAGCCCTTAAACAGAACATTAGTGAGGTCCATTCTGGTGGACTCTGTTTTGACAGTATTGTACTTTCAGGGTGTTATCAACCACAAACAAAATCTCCTTAAAACCCCCCCCCCCCACACAAATTTTTACTTATTTATTAAAAAATCCAAATTTCAAAAGTGCAAATGAATAAAAACGTGGAACAAATATGAATTAGAAGATCAGTGAAAACCTCAAAATCCTTGTAAGAATTTTTGCGCAATTACAAATGAAAACAAAAACACTACGATTTTACAGTTGGAGATGGACAGCTTATACTGTACATACAAGCTTTGTAATAGTTTTTGTGGTTTTACACTTAATAAATGGCAGAATTTTTGTTGTTCGGTCAAACACGATGATAACAAAAATATGCACCAGTATAAGTCCCTTCGTCAGAAGTTTTGTTAAAGCCTTCTTCAGTGTTTGGTCAAAAAGTTCTTTGAGGCAATGATGCTCTTATCACGAAGATCGCTTCAACAATGTAAGGATATTTGCCCACCCTTCTTTGATGTTCTTCTATCTTGCAGACATAATGCAAGACTCAAAACTAGCACATTCAACTAAGTTTTAATTTCTTTTGTTTTTGGGAAATTTGAGCTTTAAAGTCTGACATCCATTCGAGTGAGCGATCTCCGGCTACAAAGTGAAAGTCTTGTTCAAGTATCATGTCCAAGAGGACCATCACCAATTTTTTTTGGTTCTGCCTGGACAGCTGGATGCAGTAGTTGTGGCTGGTGCCCCCTTTGAGCTCCTGTATTTGGTCAGGGCACAATTAGTTTATAAATATATGAGGATATTTCGTAATGAACGATACCACTAACAACAAAACAATTAAGACCACTATTAAGGGTTCATCCTAACTCAATCTAATGATGATGATCTAGATTTCTAGAACAAATGAGCATTTCCCCAAATCTCAACTTAACTGTCCTTCATGCTCCTGGATATCCTTATAGGACCAAACCCCCATATGGAATGACTGCCTTAACATATGCACATATCTTCATTCCGCTGCTGCAGAGGACAACTTCCAAGGACTCTAATATTAACATGATCATCAAAGGGTAATGGACACTGACACCTGGAGAAAGGTCATCTGTGCTCTCAAGTTGCCAATTTAAAACTTACATCTTAAAATCGTTCCAACTGAGAAAAACAAAGGCACATCCATTTCTCAGAAGTTCAAAGACCACCAGCAGATACTTTTACTGGAGCCTATACATCAGATTTAAATGGTTGCTCAAACAGAGGAGAATATTGCTGTTTCTACAAAATAAACAGGCGTTTTGGGCATAACTTTGTAGATTTATGGGTAAAAAGTGAGCATAAAGTAAATCTAAAGTTATCAATTACCTTGCATTTTAATACCTGTTGTAGATCTTTGCAATAGATGATGCTACAAGAAATAACAAAACCTTGTGATTCAATGGTCCATGATCCATGTCCACGTATACATGTGGGGACAGATTTATTAAGGGTCCAATTTTAAATTTGACTAAGAATTTTCGAGTTGGATTTTTTGTCAAAACTCGCAAATTTGAGATGGGAATAATCCAAACTCGAATTTAAGATTTATCAATCCCGGACCCTTGGAATAACTCGAATTCAACTATTTGCCACCTAAAACCTGCCGAGTTTATGTAGAAGTCAATGGCAGAAGTCCAGTTACCCATTTGAAGATGTTTATAGCTTTCCCGACATTCAAGTTTTTTTTGGAGAAAAAACTAGGTTGTGAGTTTAGTCGAATTCGATTCGAGTTTTCGGGTCGGTAATGTTCATTCAAGTTTTTTCTTAAATAACCTCCCATTCAAGTTGTGAATACCTTTGATAAATCCTCCGCTTAGAATAAATGAAATATTTAAAAATGTTGAAACCTGCTGATCTAAAATCATGAATAAATAGGTACAAAATGTTAATTATTTATAGAAGGCATCTTTAGGAATGAAAGCCATACATGTACATAGTATGAAGTAGAGGACTACAGTTTTAAGCCTAAACGTTTCCATTCATAGGTTGAATTTACTGGGTGTGAAATATTGAAAGTAAATTCTCCAAAAAGGAATGTTCGCAATGGGTCCTAAATTAAAATATGTAGGACCATATGATCACCCCGATAGGATAACCCCAGTCTGCTTTCATATCTGTGATTGGGTAGTTTAATGTAGATTTATAGATGTGGGAATCCTCTGAAACATCCCAAAATCAGAAGGCTAAAGCTGCAAGGCATGTTATTTGGGGTTAAATGTAGATTGCTCCAAAAGACTGTGTATAAGCCGTCCCGAGTATAAGCCGAGGTACCTAATTTTACCTCCAAAAACTGGGAAAGCTTATTGACTCGAGTATAAGCCGAGGGTGAGAAATGCAGCAGCTTCTGGAAAATTTCAATCAAAAAATTGAGGGTTTCTGCTCCCATTGGAGGTGCCGGCGTCTCGTTTTTGGATGCTGGCGACCATTCTTGGACACTGGCGAATATTCTTGGAGACTATTCTTGGACGCCGGCGACTATTCTTAGGCGCCGGCGACCGTTTTTGCGCTTGACCCGAGTATAAGCCGAGGTAGAGTTTTTGGGGCATCATATGTTTTGGGGGCTGAAAAACTCGGCTTATACTCGAGTATATACGGTATATGTTTTGTAGTCATGTAGGAAACAATCTAACTTTGAGACCCCAAATTATCGTCATGTGAACCGAAAACCTAATGAGGGAAATAAACACAGATACAACCCAAATATATGCTATTTGTTTTCATTTTAGTACTGTTACCCCCAGAGAGAACCGTGCAACATTGGCGAGAAGACTTCCTCGAAACATCCCTGGAAGAATAGAGATGCTAATGAGTTAACGGCTGCTTTCTGCTACCATTGTCCTGCTGAATTGTGGGAAATACATGTGCTAAACAAAAAAAAAATTGCAGTGATGCCTTTAAAGACAGACTACTTGATCCATGTGTCTCCAAAATGTCTAATCATATGGCCACTGCTGTGCTGAGACCAAGAATAACATGTTGCTTTATTTTGTTCCCTCACTCCCCAGGGTCCTTATTTAGCTTCACCTATGATATCTCATCTACGTATTCCTAAATTGCTTCCCAGGTTATGTATGGCTTTGATCCAAGACTCAATGCCACTAAATTTTATCCTTGAACACTAGAACACTGACCTGGAGGGGAACCAAGGCAATAAGCTTTAGATTAATTAGTACGTATCGTACTTTTCCCCCGTCTAGAATATTTTTGATAATGTTCTTAAACCATTTATGGTTATTTATCTGCACTATATGATGCCAAATAATCATGTTCAGGAAAAGTATATAATCTGCAGTTCTTGGCTTCACAACGGGTGGAATTGATTGTTTCTATGAAGATATGAGAAGAACTTTGGATAGTGGTGGTGCTGTAGGTGTGCTCCATGTGTGCAAAGGTTTTTGATGTGGAACGTCATGAACTTATATCTCAGGTGCACTAATTCCCCTAGACTCAAACTTGGTCTCCTCAGTCCTGACTTGGACTGAAAAAAACCTAGGTCTCAGTTTGGACCATGTGGTCTCTGCATGATGAAGAATGTTCTGAGGAATCCTTTGTGATGGGTCTAAGGAAGTTTCTGGGGAGTGTTTATAAACATTGGACAGATTTGCTCCAGTGCAGTAACTGATCTACTGATTAGAGACTGGGTAAATATAAAATTATAGAAGTATTGAAATTATAGAAGGGGTGTCAACTGATACTTTACAACCAACCTTTTTTTTACCTGTGAGCCACATTCAATTGTAAAAAGAGTTGGGGAACAACACAAGCTTGATAAAAGTCCCTGGGTGCCAAATAAGGGGTGTAATTGGCTGTTGGTTGCCCTTATGTGGACTGACAGTGAAAATGAGGCTCTGTTTGGCAGTACATCTGGTTTTTATACAACCAAAACTTGCCTCCTGACCTAGAATTAAAAAATAAACACCTGCTTTGAGGCCACTGGGAGCAACATCCAAGGGATTGGTGAGCAACATGTTGTGCACGAGCCACTGGATGGGATCACTGCTCTACAAGGTAGTTATCACCAGTACTGCCATATACCAGTTTCAAATATATTCTTGATGTTGAGTCGCCATTCTGTCATCTCAACTCAGCCAAAAGTTGATCAGCCTTGGTCTTAAACCCGTACTCTATTCCCTACAGACTCGGCACAATGTTTCACTTAACCCCCTTGGTCTTCGCTTCTACTAGGTTGGTATCAACTGACCTATTGGTAAGTACCAATAAATACAACTGGCAACTGGTATCAGTAAAGAGCATGAAGATATTTTGTGCAACTTATAGTGTATTCGCTTTTCAAGTATCAAATATTGTTTGTCGATAAGTATCCCCTGGTCTGGCCAGTTCTCTACATGACTTCTTTGATTCATAACCTAAAGTCCTGCAGCGGGTCGGGTACCTGCGGGTTACCCGCGAAAACATGCGGTACCCTGCGGGTTGCGTTTAGAAGTTCCAGGTGCGGGTATACCCGCGGGTTGGCGGTTCTGCGGGTTAGTGGGTTGCGGGTCGGGCCGCGGGTCTTCTCAATATCGATATTCACTGCTTTCTTCTGGTCACGTCTACTTCCGATGACGTCACTTCCGGTTTACTACGACAGCACTTCCTGTTTTACTCCTTTTCCCCCCTGATCACGTCTACTTCCAATGATGTCACTTCCGGTTTACAACTACAGCACTTCCTGATTCTTGATGGTCAGCGGGTCGCGGGTCTGGGTTGCGGATAAGGTACTTGCGGGTAGGGTCGGGTAGCGGGTCCAAGCGGGTAAGAATGCGGGTTGCGGGTCCTGGTTGCGGATTGCAGGTTGCGGGTACGGGTCGGGTTCGGGTCCCAAAAAATGGACCCGCGCAGGACTCTATCATAACCCCAGTACCACGTCTAGTTTTACTAATTCATCATAAAGCACCAGCGAGTTACTCAGCAAACGGAGTCTTACAATGAATGAATGACAAAGGTTTTTTTAGGGAGCACTACATCAGCTTGGGTCAGTGTTGGAACTACCTGTCTACAAGGAATCAAAAAGTTGCTGTGACAGTTGGATAATACATTCTCAAAGCTGAAATGGAAATGTCCAGCAAGTGCAATTATACTGAAATACCATATCTAATGTTCTAGTATTGCTAACTAATGCTCTAGTACATTCTGTTCATGGTAATATAAATGTTGTTTATGGTGCAGTATATACAGTTAATTCTGCCAAGGGTATAAAAGAGGGAGAGGAAGTGTTATTATTCCATTTTGGTGACGTTCCATTAGGGAAGACCCTAGATAGTGGGCCCACCCTATGTTGTTGAAGTGGGAAAAGGTGGGTCATATCTGGGTGGGTGGTGGGATGGCAGGAGATTCCTGTAGTTGGGACTCCTTATGTTCTCCAAGAGTAGGAGGAACCTGAGTTAGCCCTTTTTGGACTTTATTCAATGGTTATAAAGTGCCAGGAGCAGACTATCCCCAGGGATGGACTGGACTGGTGGGACACCAGTAGAAAACCTGGCATTTTGACACCCAAACAATACCAGATTAGTGGGTGGGTGACAAAACTCTATTGTCCCAAGCTCTCTTATTCCTTTCTATGGCACCCATGGGTCCTGAAAATGCTGAATACTATTTTTTGCCGGCCCAGATCTGCTCCCAGTGGATACTGCCAACACTCCCCGGACCTGTTTACAGCTGACCGTCCACAACAGTATGAAGAAGGTACTGTTGTGCATTGCCCAACGTAAAGGTCTAGTCATTAGTTTCTGGGTGCGATTCTCAGTATTTCTAAATTGTGTTTGACCCTGCCTGTTCCTGACCAAGTCATGTTTGCTGCCTGTCCTGACCTCTGCCTGTATTTTGACCATTCTTTCGGATCCTGTCTCTGTGATTTTGTTATTCTGACCTGGCCTGTGACCTGACTACGCTTCTGTCTTCCTGTTATTGTACTGCTCTGCCCATTTGGTGTTTGACCCGGCCTGTGACTCCGCTAGTTGTCCTTCGTTCCTGTACGACGTGCGGTTCTCTTGCCTGCCCAGAACTCACACCGTGGTCCTCTCAAGACCTGGCAGCAACCGAGTAGTGGAGGGCTCCTCCTGAAGCAAAAGACGGGTTTTACAGGTGGAAAACTGAGCCGGGACCTTGGGGTTAGTTCTGGGTTTGGGATACCAATTGTAACAGGTACAAGTTGTGTGTTGCTGCACGGGCTTCAGGGGACGGACGGACACAGGGAGAGGGGCCCCTGTGGTTTCAAGGGGGGCCATTCAGTTTGTAGCCCTGGTGGGCCCAACAATCTAACTCTAATAGGAGACAATTAGCTGATGTGCAGCCTAGACAGACCCCTACCCCTGGTTCAACTACTAAGTGCATGCTCCCTAATGGGCAAAAGTTTGCACCCCTTTAGCACTTGTTCTAGGGTCAGTGATAAATGAGCCCCCATTTCTTCAAATGACCAATGGGATTCATTTGCCCCGCTATATGGACTTATCTGGGAAGCTCTGGGATGTCAGAGGGCAATGGCAAATATGAAGAATCCTTTAAACACTGAGCTGGGGATGTTTATAAGCAGCAGTTTATTTACAACTCTATCCGTCCAACATCCCTGTGTGATAGAGACGGGCCGAGTGCCAGCACTGCAGAGCCTGGAGACCGAGAGTAAGGAAAACACATGCCCCGGCTGCCCCTGTCAATCACACGGATCCTTGGAGCGTCCATGTAGAATGCACTGTTTGTTTAGCCACAAGCGTTAATGGTGTCATTAATGGCTCATAGTTGTACTTTAATGCACAGTAGGGACGTATCCCCCTTCTATAGCATTAGCTGTGCAACAGGACAGCGCTGCTTACCTTCATGAACCCTGTCTGTCGGGACAGGAATAGCATAGGCTCTAGTATATATATATGTATATTGCTGAGACAAGTAGTATTACAGCTCCCAACCATATATACAAATATAGAGAGGTGCAGTTTTCCCTGTGAGACACCGTCATACTGGACTGTCTGATGTAAACAGCATGGCAGCTCCCAACCAAAATTGCTGAATACAAATGTACAGAGAAGGAACGTCAGTAGAGTTCTGCCAGTATAATACAGGTATGGGACCTGATATCCAGAATGCTCGGGACCTGATATCCAGAATGCTTTCCCGGATAATCGTTCTTTTACTTTACATCAGAGCAAAGCTCCAAATACCGGATAAAAAGGTTGATTTCCTCTAGGGGATAATATTAATAATAGTGCAGATTGCATTTCATTAGATAAAGGGAGGGGGTGGGGGAGATACACTGGGGTAAGGGCTGACACAGTGACTGTACTGGGGGCGCGATGTCAGCCCTAACCCCAGTACATCTTCCCCACCCCCTCCCTTTATCTAATGAAATGCAATCTGCACAGTAAGTGACACCCGGGCTATGTTGGGCTATTTTGGACTTGGAGCAGAGCGAAGCCCCAGTAAGACACAGACCCACCTCCCACCCATACAGACTCCCATCAGCAGGACCTTCATGTGACTTTCTTTCCCTCTGGGGCTGGAGAGGAGCACAAGGAGACAGTCGGAGGGGGGATCAGTCTAAAACTACAAACTTCCTCTCCCTGCACCCCCAAACCTGGAGCATACCAAGTGGGTCTTGTACAAAATCCTGGATCTACCGCACTTTCTGGCTAAACCCTGAGATAGATAAGGCTCCCCATGTACAGAGGGGCCCGGCCGCAGCTGTTTCACATCCAAACTGAAGGCTGAAAACTTCTCAAGAACTCAAGAGAGGTACTGGGATCTACTTCTGACTCACTTTGTGCTGTAGCAGTTAGGGGGTGCACCTGTCAGACTTTGCAGTGCCCTGGTTTGTGGGTGCAGAGCTTATAGTTTAGTGTTTAGGGTGCAGAGCTTATAGTTTAGTGTTTAGGGTGCAGAGTTTATAGTTTAGTGTTTGGGGTGCAGATCTTATAGTTTATTGTTTAGTGTGCAGATCTTATAGTTTAGTGTTTGGGGTGCAAAGCTTTTGTTCTAGTGGTTTGTGAGATTTAATTGTGCAATATAGTGGTTGGTGGTACAGGGCTTTCCTGGTGCAGTGCTTGGGGAATTTAGCAGTTGGAGGGGACAGAGCTTATGGTATTGTGGTTGGTGGTACAGGGGTTTGTGGGTGCAACTCATGGGATTTAGGAGTTGGAAGGAGCAGAGCTTGTGGTGTAAAGGTTGGTGGTACAGGGGATGCAGGTGCAGTGGAATTTAACAGTTGGAGGGGGCAATTCTTGTGATTGGCGGTAAAGGGGTTTGTGGGTGCAACTCTTTGGATTTAGCAGTTAGAATGGGCAGAGTTTGTGTTAATCAATCATTGCTGTTTCATGAATTACAAACTTGTTTCTAAAATCCTAATGTCTCAATTGTACCCAAACCTTTAGTTTGTAAACTCTCATGTGTAGTGCCCTCTTATCCTATTGTATCTGCAAACCCTTGTTTGTTATCCACCATTTATTCCCCGTTTGTTATAAACGAAATTAAAGCAATGCGTAACTTGTCAGCGCTATATAAATAAATGATGACGGTAAAGGGGGCGTAGATGCAGTGCTTGGGATTTAGCAGTTGGAAGGGGCAGAGCTTGCGGTATTATGATTGGTGGTACAGGGGTTTGCGGGTGCAGGGGTTTGCGGGTGCAGGGGTTTGCGGGTGCAGGGGTTTGGGATTTAGTAATGGTTTGTGGTGGGCAGGGGATCAAAGTGTTTGTTGCCAAATAAACCAAACAATGAAAGGTGAATGATACTGAGTTGGAGTTGGACATATATGAACAGCACCAGTGTAAACATAAATGAAGGCATAACAGATGGATTTGGGAACATATTAATATGTGTATGTGACAGAGCAATAATGGGGGTACCCCTATGTAATACTGGGGGGCAGATACTGACACTGGGGAGGGATAATGACTGTAGCACTGCGGGTGCAAATTATCTGAATATAAGGAACCTATGACTGTGGGGCTGAGAAGGCCTCAGCAGATTAAATTCATATAAATACAGATAACCAATCACACGCAGTTTAGTATGTGCGCAGTGGGCGTGTCTAAAGGTCACTCCCATACAGGAGATTAACAGAGGCCAAACTGGAAACTGCATTTCCTTTGAGGAGTTATTTGTTGTCTTATCCGAGCAACAGGTTCTCACGCCTTTGCCAAACTACAAGTCCCAGAATCCCCTTGTGCACTGAGCTGGGAGTTGTAGAATTGCAATGCCGGCCTTTCCTTACCTTATTTTAATTATAATGTCCATAATACAAAGCATTAATAAATAACATCAAGAATACATTTCTGCAGATGCAGGAGATGCAGATGTTAAATTAGCAATGTAGCTAAATTAGTAAATGTATGCTGCAGACTACACTGGTTTCTGTTGTGCTAATTAGCCTGTGTATTTGATCAATATTAAATGCATGATGATCTTGTATTCTCCTGGAATGCCAGGGGCTGGGGGCTGCTTTGTGCACTCTTTTATTATTGAGTGTTTGCGGGTATCAGTAGGTGGGTTGGTCTGAGCTGCCAAACTGTGAGCCCTTCAGCCCCGCGCTTCTACAAATGGCCATGCGGCCGAGATGGAGGCAGACAGCTGGGACTATTTTGGGAGAGCCAACTCACAGGGCAGCTCTGTTAACTCTCCGCTCCCTGACAACTGACTAATCTGTCACTCTAAAAGAATTTTTGGTATTAACCCTGCATGTGCCAGCCACCACCATGGGCAACTATCTGACCTGATTAAGAAGAAGTATTCTTGCTGGCTCCCATTTGGGACAGACATGGAAATAGCTAGAGTATCCATGGAACCAGTAGGGCAACAGTGGAGACAGTAGGATTACATGCAGGGCAATATGGAGACAGGAGGGAGACATGAAAACAAGGTGGCGACAGTAGAGTGATATGAAACTGTAGGGAAGGATGGAGACAGTAGGGCGACATGGAAACCATAGGGCAAGATGGAGACAATAGGATGACATGGAAACAGTAGAACAGGATGGAGACAGTACGATGATATGAAAATAGTACAGCAATATGGAGATAGTAGGGCATTATAAAGACAGTAGGGAGGCATGATAACAGTAGGTCAAGATGGAGACAGTAGAGTGATATGGAAACTACAAGGCAGGCTGAAGACAGTAGGATGACATGGAAACAGTAGGACAAGATGGAGACAGTAGGGTGACATGGAAACAGTAGGACAAGATGGAGACAGTAGGGTGACATGGAAACTGCAAGGAAAGTTGGAGACAGTAGGGTGATGTGGAAACAATAGGGCAGGGTGGAGACAGTAGGGTGACATGGAAACTGCAAGGAAAGTTGGAGACAGTAGGGTGACATGGAAACAATAGGGCAGGATGGAGACAGTAGGGTGACATGGAAACTGCAAGGAAAGTTGGAGACAGTAGGGTGACATGGAAACAGTAGGACAGGATGGAGACAGTAGGGTGACATGGAAACAATAGGGCAGGATGGAGACAGTAGGGTGACATGGAAACTGCAAGGGAAGTTGGAGACAGTACGGAGACATGGAAACAGTAGGACAAGATGGAGACAGTAGGGTGGCATGGAAACAGTAGGACAAGATGGAGACAGTAGGGTGACATGGAAACAGTAGGACAGGATGGAGACAGTAGGGGGACATGGAAACTGCAAGGGAAGTTGGAGACAGTAGGGTGACATGGAAACAATAGGGCAGGATGGAGAGAATAGGGTGACATGGAAACTGCAAGGGAAGTTGGAGACAGTAGGGAGACATGGAAACAGTAGGACAAGATGGAGACAGTAGGGTGACATGGAAACAGTAGGACAGGATGGAGACAGTAGGGGGACATGGAAACAGTAGGACAATATGGAGACAGTAGGGTGACATGGAAACAGTAGGACAAGATGGAGACAGTAGGGTGGCATGGAAACAGTGGAACAACAATAGGATGACATGGAAACAGTAGGGGAGGTTGGAGACAGTAGGGTGACATGGAAACAGTAGGACAAGATGAAGACAGTCAAGTGACATGGAACCCATAGAGCAAGATGTAGACAGGACCCACTCCTCCCCTGTCTCCCTTGCATGCCATGTTTTATGATCTCAATTTTCCTTTACCTTGTCTTGTAACTATGCCCCTAAGTTTCCTTTGGTGGGACTTGGGTGGCCCAGTCTGTCCGTGATACACAGGTACAGGAATGATCTGTATGTAACACTGACACTAATGGGAATAAGAGATTTCTTTAACGTCAGGTAATCTGTTACACGGAGATTGATGAGCTTTTCTAAGGGGATATAAACCCCAAGACACATTTTTACATAATGAAAGAAAATTTCATTCTAAGCAACTTTCCAATATACCTTCATTTCATTTTTCCACTGGGTTTTGTAAGTGTAATTGCTATTGAGAGCTTTGTCTGGTTATCCTTTTCTGTCCTCTGGCTCCGACTCCTAAAACAACAAAGTAACAGGAGTCAGGTCTCCTCCAGGATGAATCAGTTAAATCAACTGGCTTGCAATATCAGGTACAGGCATGGGATCCGTTATCCGGAAACCCGTTATCCAGAAAGATCTGAATTATGGGAATGCCATCTGTCATAGACTCCTAGTTTTATCCAAATAATCTAGATTTTTAAAAGATATGTCCTTTTTCTGTGTAATAATAAAACAGTCGCTTGTACTTGATCCCAACTAAGATATAATTAAAGTGGACCCGGTCACACAGATGAGAAAAGCTGCCTGCTTGTTATAATTATGAATTCCCAGACTGAAGGAAACAAGATTTAAATAATTTATACAGAGTAATTAAAGTTTAATTTGCTTGACTAACATAATAAAATAGAATTTGGAATATTTTTTTGGAGTGACAGGTCCCCTTTAATCCTTTTTGACTGGCCTATTGGGTGTTTTTAATGTTTACGTGATTTTCTAGTAGACTTAAGGTATGAAGATCCCAATTACAGAAAGATCCATTATCTGGAAAGCCCTAGGTCCCGAGCATTGTGGATAACAGGTCCCATACCTGTAGATACGTCATTGCTCTAATCCCAATCTATACGTTCCTCTAATTGTGCCAAAATCTATTCCCAGATATCAGTGGGGCACCCAGTTGGCTGTACCCTATACTCCGTCTGTTTAATTTCAGACATAAATATTGATGTGGAATCTGATCTGGGAAAAGAAACCTCACTGTATAATTTAAGGCAAACGCAGACGGATGAGTTCCTTTAATCACCAGTTTCAAGTCGCAGTCCCATGGGACCTCTTGAACTTAATTAAGTGTAAGGCACACGGGACCCTTAGCCTTGAAGGGGGCACTTTGTGTGAATTCTGCTTGATGGGTCATTTAAAGTAATCGTCCTAATTGCTAATCACCCCCACAACCCTCTTATACCCCAGGCTGGTGCTCCTGTTAGTAGAGAACTGCACCGCTCCGGGGAATTTCTATAGAATCTCAGAAATGCGGCTCTTCTACCTCCTGCGTCGAGGAGACAAGCAGGGCCAGTTAGTTCTACAGACGACTTGTACTTGCCACTTGCACTCAGTACCTTGTGCCGCATTATTAATCCAGTGAAAGAGCGTCGCTTGTTGGCTGAATGCTCATGGAAATTCTATGATTGTTTCCATTGGTCAGGCCATTACTTTAGAACCATCACCTTGTAGATGATGCACCTTTATTTTTATTCTCAGCCCCTTTGTATGTTGATTCTGTCCCTTCATGTACTCATTAAAGGGAAAGAAAACCTTCATTTTTTTGATTTTGAATTTGTTTTGTGATTAATAAGAAACAGTTTCAGTCTTGCATATGGCTCCAATATTTCCTGGATGGCTGACCACAAACTTTGGTACCTGCCAAAGCTTTATAAATCACTTTACAGGCCTTGTCATTGGATGCATTGGCACAAGAACAGTCCCCTAAGTTTGCTCATAGTCTGTACAGAGAGATCCCATAAAACTATGGCAGCATAGGTATTCCCTGTACTAAGCACAATTCAGCAGGAACAGTCCCCTAAGTTTGCTCATAGTCTGTACAGAGAGATCCCATAAAACTATGGCAGCATAGGTATTCCCCTGTACTAAGCACAATTCAGCAGGAACAGCCCCTAAGTTTGCTCATAGTCTGTACAGAGAGATCCCATAAAACTATGGCAGCATAGGTATTCCCTGTACTAAGCACAATTCAGCAGGAACAGCCCCTAAGTTTGCTCATAGTCTGTACAGAGAGATCCCATAAAACTATGGCAGCATAGGTATTCCCCTGTACTAAGCACAATTCAGCAGGAACAGTCCCCTAAGTTTGCTCATAGTCTGTACAGAGAGATCCCATAAAACTATGGCAGCATAGGTATTCCCTGTACTAAGCACAATTCAGCAGGAACAGTCCCCTAAGTTTGCTCATAGTCTGTACAGAGAGATCCCATAAAACTATGGCAGCATAGGTATTCCCCTGTACTAAGCACAATTCAGCAGGAACAGCCCCTAAGTTTGCTCATAGTCTGTACAGAGAGATCCCATAAAACTATGGCAGCATAGGTATTCCCTGTACTAAGCACAATTCAGCAGGAACAGCCCCTAAGTTTGCTCATAGTCTGTACAGAGAGATCCCATAAAACTATGGCAGCATAGGTATTCCCCTGTACTAAGCACAATTCAGCAGGAACAGTCCCCTAAGTTTGCTCATAGTCTGTACAGAGAGATCCCATAAAACTATGGCAGCATAGGTATCCCCTGTACTAAGCACAATTCAGCAGGAACAGTCCCCTAAATTTGCTGATACCACAGAACTCGCTCAGCATAGGGTTTCCCATGTACTAAGCAGAATTGCAGGGTATTGCATCTCCGTAAGGTCGACATAGCAGAAAGTTTTTGCCCTGCACAGTGACTGCCGACTCCTTTATGTCAGTGTTTAATGTCAGTGACGTGAGTGTAGGAGAATTAGTAGGACGGTACATGTGGGCATTGCTGGGAGATTAAGAAGTTTATTTTGGTGACAGGATTTGTACAGAATTTCCTTTCCGAGACGAGGGAGTTGTGACTGAATTAAATGAGCAGTGACAGATCCGACTGTGCACTTGGCACTCCGAGCTCTGTGTGTCCTACACAAATATCAAGGTGGAACATTAGGTGGGGTGTTTTGGAGCACAGGGAATGTAGTGAGTTGTAGTTCAGTACCATTATTAGACCAGCAGCAGATAAACTCATCTGTCTGATTGAGCCATTCATGTCTATAGCTGGCAAGGGAGAGCTGGCAGATGCATATCTGTATGGGTGTGTGTATTGGACTGATGGTTCTAGAGAAAAGTCCACAAAATACAAGAGTGATGCCCTTGAAAACAATAAATCATGTGATGTTTGAGTGATCTTTCAATTGGAGTAGACCCTCGCACACCCGTTATGCAGCTATATAGATTAGCTCGGTGCTCAATGGATGGAGGATACGGTAACCTCCCGGTAACTGGAACAAAAGAACACACCGGCACACGAGACTTGTATCTGCAGGGCAAGCCCTTGCAAAAGTTTTTACTGCGTTGACGCAACGTTTCTGGGCTCCGCCCCTTTGTCATGCTTGACAAAGGGGCGGAGCCCCGTAACATTGCACCACCGCAGTAAAAACTTTTGCAAGGGCTTGCCCTGCAGATACAAGTCTCGTGTGCGGGTGTGTTCTTTTGTTCATGTTTGAGTGATCCCCTTCAGGGCTACCATCAGTAATCATGGGCCTCCACACCAGGACTGGGCAAGTAGTATTGCCACCAAAAACAATACTAACTGGCCCGGTGCCCCACCAACCTGCCCCCCTGCAACCCTCCCACTGCAACATCTCCCCCATCACCACAATCTGTCCCTCACACCCCAATACACCACCCTCAGAAGCTAATAAAACCCTCCTCCTCCCCAGCCAATCTCTTACCTGTGACACATGTCAGGCAGGAGTGGGCATTTACTTATTAAATGCAAGTCTAGTAGATTTAAGGTATGAAGATCCAGATTACAGAAAGATTCATTATCAGGAAAACCCCAGGTCCCGAGCATTGTGGATAACAGGTTCCATACCTGTATGTAGATACATCATTGCTCTAATCCCAATCTATACGTTCCTCTAATTGTGCCAATATCTATTCCCAGATATCAATGAGGCACCCAGTTGGTTCTACATTATTCACCGTCTGTTTAATTACATATACAAATATTTATATGGAATCTGTATATTCATACATAGAAAAGACAGACAAGGTTGCCATATTAGTCGGTCTTTGTCCAATTTGGTCTCCCAGGCGTTGTGTAAAGTTGAGCTGAAATAATTGTTCTCCTGCTTGGGCACTGGTTGTATCGCTTGGGCGGGCGCCTGTGCAGTTTAATTTGTGGAGGATCATATGCACTCCCCAAACCTGTCCTCCTACAATGCCATTTTCCAGCCTTCTTCTACATTTATCTGAATAAGTCAATATTAGAGGATATTAGGATGGTAGTTTTTGTGTTGCCATCCAAAATCCTCCCTTGTATATCCATCTTAACTCAACTTAAATAGAGAAGAGACCAGCCAGCAGTCAGGAGAGATGTAGGTACTAGCCCTGCATTACTGATTTGAGCAATCACACCAAAACTCCACATCTTTATCTATTACAGGATGAATGAGGAGTAGCTAAACAATTCTTCATAAAGTATCATCTTGTAGCAAAGCGTAGCAATTTCTTTAACCATGGACTTCCAAAAAGAACCAAATATCTACTAAAATGTAGATCAGTAGGTCAGAAGGCTTTTTGATCTTCCCACTCGACTTAAGCTCCAGAGTAAAGCTTGTTTGTTTGTGAAATGCTTAATTGTGGAATACATCAAAGTACTGTTAAACCACATCTCTTCTCCTTGTGCTATGAGCCTTGTTGTTGGTCTGATCTAGACAAGTTATGCCTTGGTCTACCAATGACCCCACATATTCCCATGCAAAGTCAACTGTCCTTTGCCCTCAAAACAGGACTATTCCTGTCAAAATGCTATATTCATCAGGTAGCAAAGAATCCCTCCTATTAAAGAATTCCAAATCTCATTTTTTGAGGAAGAAGTTGGTGATCTTTCCAAAATTGGATTCCCCTTGATTATTTCTTATGCCTATTTTCCAGGATTGGAATGCATTGTGAAAGGCATCAAAGTACTCTTAAAACCTAGATCTTCTTAATATGCCAGGAGCCTCATTGTTGGCTTGATCCACCTTGATACCAAGAGTCAGAAGTTTTTTGCCTTAGCAACAGGTCTACCCTTGCCATTGGCCTTAGCATCAAAACAGCAGTACCATAAAGTTATTTCAAAGCTTCCTACTCAGTGCACTAAAACTTTTGAGTGTGGCTTGTTTGTTAGTGTGCGATGATAGCCTTATTCAGATCATACCTTGATCTACCATTGACTTCAAATTTTCCCTGGAAGTCAGCTGTCCTTTGCTATCAAACCAGGCCTTCACTGGTCAACTGTTAAGAATTCCAAGTCTCAGATTTCAGCCAATAGGTGGTGATCTTTCCAGCATTGGCCCTTGTTTGATTCATAAGCATTTTTTAAATGAATAATTATGGAAATATTTAACACAATATTTGTTTTTGTTCTCTTTTCAGAATCCCAAAATGGATTACAGTTCATTTAGCGGGGTGCCACGGTTCCTCACCAGGCCCAAGGCCTTCATGATGTCTGTGGGGAAAGATTCCACCCTGAGCTGCCAGATTATAGGAAACCCAACTCCTGTAGTCACATGGGATAAGGACAAACTCCCAATCAAATCCGAAGGTCGTTTCAAAATGATTGAAGATGGCAACCTGTATCGACTCACTATTTATGATCTACAATTTGGAGACAGTGGTCAGTACATTTGTCGGGCGATCAACACCATTGGTGAAGCCTTTGCAGCCATCACCATCAAAGTAGGGGATGAAAAGGAAGGCACTGTTGCAGAATGCGCACCCTTCTTTATTTTGAAACCGATCACCACAAAGATTAATCTAGGAGAAGATGCCACATTTCAGTGCAGGGTCCAAGGCAATCCCCCACCCGCAGTGAAATGGGAAAAGGACGGGAAAATTCTTGGCAAAAGTTTTGACTCAAATCGCATTCGGATTATAGATAATGGAGAGTCCAGCTCTATAAAGATAAACTGCATAAGGTTTTCAGACAGTGGAACGTATTTATGCCGGGCAGAGAATCCTGTAGGCCAAGCCACTGCTTCCGCATCATTGTTGATTGACTCCTTTTCCAACAGCACATCTGCTCTGGAACCTACCTATGCCAAAACAACTTCTCTCTTATCTCACCTTCAAAAACGACGGGAAGAAATGAGGAAATCAGACACATCAGTCATTAGTACTGTTGACACCAATGCTAATTCGTATGGAGCTGTGGATCCAGTATCCAGCCTGGGCTTTAGCTTGAGTCTTGACTATGAAAGAGCTGCTTCTCTCACACCAAAAATAAGTCGTGATGGAACATTTGGTGTTCTTACCCGTACTTGCACAGTAACTGAAGGAAAGCACGCCAAAATGAGTTGCTATGTAACCGGGGAGCCCAAACCTGAAATTGTCTGGAAGAAGGATGGCGACATTATTTCAGAGGGACGGAGGCATGTCATTTATGAGGATGAGCAAGAGAACTTTGTATTGAAAATTTTATTCTGCAAGCAAATCGACAATGGCTTGTACACCTGCAGAGCCTCTAATCTGGCGGGACAGACCTACAGCTCAGTGCTGGTTATAGTAAATGGTAAGGACTTTGGGAAAACTCTCTGCATGTGTCTAAAATTGAAATATATTGAATATGTTGTTAGTTTATTATTCTTCCATGCTCAGGAGCCATACATCTTTCTTCGTCTTGCTTCTTGACATCTATCCACTAAACTCCAATTAATCTAAAATATTAAGGGGGTCATTCATCAAAATCTGAAAATATCTCATTATTTTTTGAAATCTACTCCAAACAAATCCGCACAGGTTATTTCCCCTTATTTATCAATACATTTTCCAGAAAATTTCCTGTGCGGGTGAAAACTTGAAAAATTCGGATTTTGATTTTTTCACAAAAACAGGATTTCTTTGTGAATTCTCACATTGACTTATATACAACCTCGACAGGTCTGAGATGCTGGATTTTCAGATTCTGACTTTTTCCATCCTTGGGGTGTAAGAAATCCCAAAAAATTCATGGTTTTTTTCCACAAAAAATTCGGATTTTATAGTAGTTTTAAAGAGTTTTTGGCATTCAGACTTTAATGAATAAACCCCTTAATGTTCTGTTTTTGGGTTTCTACACCCAACCGCCAACTAGTGATTGGTTGCGACAGGTTTATTAACTATGGTAAAACTGTGTGTAATAAACCTATTTATGTTGATACTGAGGAGGGCTGCCCAATGTTTTCTATGTAGTTGGACAATATTAGACTCTATTATATTTAAAATGTTGATGGAATTTTAAAACCCAAGCTGATCTTTCTGTTAAGGCAGTTGCTTATTTGCTCTTCATCTTAACATACAAATTGCTTCCTGGTTGGAGTCAATGTCTGCATTTAGATTTGCCTGCTTGCACCAGTCAGCCAAAACAACTCAACAAATAGAAAATGAAGACCTGTTACAAGTTAAGCTAGACTGGCATTGTATATGAGTTTTGTAAACTTTTGGGCTGGTCCTCAGTGGAGGTTAGGAGTAGTGGCCGCAGGGCCTGACCTGACGAACAGTTGAGGTTAGAGTTGTGGTTGCTCCTCTAGATGCATAAATGTCAACTTTATGAGTGGTAGATATTCTGGGAAGTATCGCTGAATGGTTTCCATATGTCTGTTATATTAAATGCAAGGCTGTATATGTCTTGCTTTGGCTTATTAAAGTCCTTCTAGAGCAGAGGTCCCCAACCTTTTTTACCCATGAAAAAAAATAAAAAGATTTGGGGAGCAACACAGGCATGAAAAAAAGTTCACCAGGGGATGCCAAATAAAGCATATTTAGTTCCTCTATGTGGACTGGCAGCCGACAGGGGTCTCTGGTTCGACATAAACTTGTTTTTTATACAACCAAAACTTGCTTTCAAACCTGGGATTCAAAAATAAGCACCTTCTTTGAGACCACTGGGAGCAACATCCAAGGGGTTGTGAGCAACATGTTACTCACGAGCCACTGGTTGGGGACCACTGTTTCTTGAGGATTGCTGTTTGGTTCCAGGATTTTGCCATTACTTCATTCAATTATTTTTATTCCAGTACTTCTTCTCTATATGATGTGGTGCACTCCAAAGTATGTGGGCGCTAATGCAATGTCAACATTTAGTGAACATGGGGCCTATACCTACAATGGGAAATTAATATTAGCTGAAATGTCTTCCCAACACACACTTTCCATTTCCATTTCCTACACCTGAATGTATCCTGGAAGTCTAAAGAGTTACAGCTTTTGCCAACATTCCATACACAATCCATTAAGAACTGTACATCTAAACCATGTGTTTTGGGGTCCATGGGTCCTTACACCTAGCCTCTATAGACCTTGTTTTCTATCACTTGGTATTTACTTACATCTGTGACTTGGTAGATGTCCGTCAAGTAATACTTTATGTAAATTCCATCAGGCTGTTCAGCTCCCAAGCTGCCTTCAGCTCAAAAATAGAATGGAATGAGTTGGTCATTTAGTTAAACTTAGATTGTTTAAATGTCTTTTTCCACTCCCACCACTTTCCACCAGCTTGGCTGATTCACAACTATGGACTTCTCTGAAACCAGGCCCAAAAATCTCAGAAAGTGCTGTGTGTCCATGATGGTATTATTATGCATTAATTTTAGGATTTTCCCATGGACATGATCAGATAACGTTACGCTTCTGTGACCAGTTGGCGATTGCTGAAAGGCACCATCGTCCTATGTAGGATGATCGTGTTCAAAGAGAGAGGGCGTTGGGTTCATATACTAAAATGTCAAGGCAGTGGAAACCTTTTGAATAGGCAAGAACCTAGTTTGAGCACCAAATTTGTTTTATTTTCAAGACAATGTTTTTTTTTTGTTAAAAGAGCCTGCTCTTTTCTAACATTAAATCTTCTATATACTGTATAAATCCAAGAATCAGTGACCCTCACTGTTTTCAAAAAGTGGATAGAAGCCTCCCCTCCTTCTTTAGAGGAGGCTCTTTTAGAATCGAAGGCTCTATGTACTAACTAAGCACTCAAGTACAGATCTGAAAACATAAAAAAAAAAGTGAAAAATGCACCTCAAAATGGAAAATGTAATTAGAATTTCTGAACAATGCTGAAAGAGATAGGATCCATTCACTCATTTACAGTTCATGGACTCCTAATTTCCTTACTTTATGGCCTTGACATTTACTCGTACTTTAATGTACTTCTTAAATGTTACATTGCATTATATTGACCTGTACTATTTGTACTAAGCAGTATGTTATTCCAACTAGTTAGTTATATTTTACCCCCTCACCTTTTATCTCCAATGACTTATTCTTGTTTATTGAACAATTTTCTTTAATTAGATAAATAAAATGAAAATATAAAAAAACAACCTGCTCTGGTACAATCAGCCAAACCAGATATAAAGGCTCAAGGTGCAGGACTTGGCACAAATATTACAGAAGTCAAAACAATAGAACTTGCACCAACCTACACCCATTTGTACCACTATGATGACTAGGCTTGCGTTGTAGAACACAATTCATATCACCCTCGACTTTACATCTGCCTTGAGCAGCCATTAATTCTAAAGCTTCCTTTGGTCTTTATAATCTATTTTGAATGCTTTTATAAGAGTTAGCCTTCAAATTCGGTCAGTTTCAAGCAGTGTTACTGTTCCTGGGCCCCACAGCAAATTAATTTAAGGGCACCCAAAATATCCAAAGGCTGCTTCCTCTGTAGTTACACCCCTGGTTTCAAGTCAGCCGGGAAGCAACTTATCATTTTTAGGAAAACTACAAAAAGTTTCCATTGGAGCGCACCTTTATCTCACTCTCATCTAAACCCCGGTTTGACTCTTGGAGTGTTTACGTCCACTTTAAGTAATCTGATTACTTTAAAGGATAAGGGAACCTTTAAAATAAATGAATGTAAAATTGATGAGCACCTGATGAAGGACATGTCTGTCCGAAACATGTTGTGTTTGAGTGTTTGAATAAAGTACACTGGATTTAATTTGGCTCTCCAGAGTGAACTTTGCTTGTACCTTGGATATTGTGTGGCTTGGACGGTGCCACTGACTCTGTTCGATAGAGCCTTGATGTCTTTGGAGTGAGGGACCACCCGACCAATAATAGTATTACTTGTAAAATTGATGAGGGGGCTATTCCAAGTAGGGATGCCGAATTCCCGAATCCATCTTGGAGAATCCTGATTGCATATGCAAATTTGGAGCCGGAAAGGAAAAAGTGGAAAAAAATTGGTTCACTTCCTTGTTTTGTAACAAAAAGTCAAGTGAAATAGTGCCATCCCCATAATTAGCATATGCAAATTAGGATTCGGTTCAGCCAGGCACAAAGATTCGTCCGAATCCTAACCCTGCTGAAAAAGGCAGAATATTGGCCGAATCCCGAACCGAATCCTGGATTCGGTGCATCCCTAATTCTAAGCACTTTTGCAATGTACATTCATTATTTATTTATTTTTAATTCCAAGATATTAAGGGATAATATGAATGAATTTTGTTACAACCAGTCTGAGTCAAGGAAGAAGTTGTCAGGAGAAAGAAAGAGGCTGCTCTGATGTTCTTCTGCTTAGGAAAAAAATTAGAAACTTTTCTCAAATTTTAAAGGTTTACTTTTCCTTTAACCTTTGTAGTAATGCAAGTATCTTCTTTGGCCCATAAATCCTACTGTAGGCTTGGCCAAAAATGTTGTATGGTTGCTTAGATGTTTTAGCAGTTTATCACTATTATCACATTGGTGCCAATCATGGCAAAAACCCCGAAAGAAAACAATTGCTGCAAAAAATCAAGGTGGCAAATCTGGTGCAACTGTCACTTTTCCATTTACTGGTATTAGGATTGGTGACAAGGGGAGAGAACAGAGTTATTTCTGCAGCTGTTCTCTGCCAGAGCAGTTTAATAGTTGGGGGTGCATACCTTTATACATTATTAATAATCATAATAATAATAATAATAATGATGATAACGGTCGCTTCAGGGGTCACCAGTGAGATCCTCAAGTAGAACATAAGTTAAAGAAGCAGGGCACTCACATTATGAAAATATAGAAAATATCTATTTACATAAATACCAAACGCATTTCCGACCCCCTAAAAACTTGTGTTGAAACTAGTTGGGTATTTATTTATGTAAATAAATATTTTCTATTTCTTTTTTTCTTTTTTTACCTATGTTCTCTGCCAGAGGAAGGTGACAGACAATACATGCCCCCAGGGTTCTTGGACATAAAAGAAATAGGAAAAAAATAGATATATTAAGCTTTTGATATGTTTAGGTAATCAGGCTTGTTTGCTGCCTGTGCAGGTGAGAATATCACTCTACATCATACTAAAAGTTTATTTAAAGGTGAACAACCCCTTTAAGTTTAAGTTTACTAGAAATGTCAGGATTCTAAAGCAACACGTCCCCTAGTTTTGAAACAACTGCTTTTTTGGTGAAATTATAGTTTCCCTTGTGCAGAATGAACTACACTGTTCTTCAATCTTTTCTGTGTAGTTTAAGCAACCCACGGGCCTTCAGTTGGGCAGCCCTGAACTACAGTATGTTTTGTTGCGTGTACATTATTTTAAATTATATACACAGTTTCGGCTCCACCACCTGAAAACCGTTAACAAGGTTTGTAGCAATTGAGGATTGTCTTGGTATGAAAACTGGGCTCAAGTGAAATTTTGAAATTTTGAAAGTCCCATATTGTTGCACACTTTATTGATTTAGTGTTGGACATTAAGGTCTTGAAGTCCTGAATCCAAAGCCAAGCCAGGCCTTAACAAAAAGTCATCAGTCCTAGTTTTGTCTCCGCTGTTATGTAACACAATCTTAATCATAAGGGCTTATTGACTATCATTTGTGCTAGTTTGTAGCAGTGCAGTTGCTAATAGCAACCAATTAGGTATTTGCTTTCATTTTCCAATGTATCATAGACTTCTAAAATCTAATTGGAGATTAGATGCTACTGGCAACAGTCCCAGAGTCTCAAAGCTGTTTTGAGTCTTGACATTACAAGCCTTGGCCTTGACTCATGCACCTCTTGGTTCCTAGTGATGACGATGGTCTTGATGTCAAACCATATTAGTAGTATGAGCAGGCACTCAAAGACCAATCTTCCACACAGACATGTAAAAGAAAGTAATCTTTATTTGGTATTAACAGCATTGTGTGGAGGATTGGTCCTTGAATACCTTCTCATACTACTAATATAATTTCAGCTGAAGGTTCAGGGTGGTGCACCTGAACCTCCTCCTACACTCGGTGAGTAAAGAATCCTTGAGACGTGTTTTGCCTCTATTGGTCTTGATGTCAACACTGCAGTTTGCAAAATTCCAAAATCACAACTAGAAATTTGGTGTCTGTGGCAAATGATGATGATTACAAACTATTACAGATTATTTCGTATTTTTTGCTCCCAGTTGTACATTCTCTTGAACCCTTAATGAGTTCCTGTGGTTCCTTACTATCCTAATATCATTTTCTTCTGCTTCTTCTCCAAGAACCTAGAATCCCTTTCAAAACAAAACTGAGAGATGTGGAGGTCAGAGAGAAAGAATCAGCCACCTTCCAATGCGAGGTTCCAAGCGCCATCACAGAATCATCTTGGTACAAGGAGGAAACCCAGATCGAGCAAAGTTCCAAGTACAATATTGAAGAGGAGGGATCCATCAGAAGGCTCACCATACAGAATGTCACCGCTGATGATGATGCCGTGTATATCTGTGAAATGAAGGAAGGCAGCAGGACAATTGCTGAGCTCTCTGTTCAAGGTATGTAGAAGTTGTTATGGCTTTCATAATTTTCCAGGCTCACATCATGCCCAGAACTTGCCTGGTTCCACCTTCTAAAAATTATACTATGGTGTATATATATATTTCTGTTTAGATATATTGCACACTGACAGGAGGCACTGTTCCCTGAACACAATATTCATGTCAGTAACAATGATCATAATTGAGCCCTATCCACACCCCAAATGCACAGGAGGATTCACTCTCCCCTACAAGACCCAGGTCTACTCAGACCACAATATAAAAATTATTTCTCTTTTCCTGAAAGGTAACATCATCAAAAAGCTTCCAAGAAGGACAGCAGTTCCGATCAGTGATACAGCCATGTTCTGCGTGGAGCTGGATAATGAATGCCAGAAAATCAAATGGTTAAACAATGGTCAAGAAGTAAAACCCGGAGGACGGATTTCCATCAGTTCCTCACGCAAACAGCACACTATGACCATCCGCGAATGCCAGAATAGCGATGCCGGAGAGATAACCTTCATAGCCGATGAGTGTAGAACGTCCACCAAGTTCACTGTCACCTGTAAGTATTCACAAATACATTGGATATTTAGGTACAATTGGTAGATTGGAGGGGCAAGGCTGGAGGTATATTGAACCTTTATCCTTGCAATAATACATAAAGATTTAAGTGCATAGTGACAATCAAAACACTGTTAAATAAACATACAGTGTTGAGAATGGCAAATGTAAGGATATGTGTCATTAATGATATGGTCTTATTCCAGATATACAGCCTTGTCTTTGCTGATCAGCACTCAACTTCTGTTTCCTTATCTCAGTCCATTTTATAACTGATGTGGGTGACATTTATCAATAGACAGAGATCATCTATCTTTCTATCCTTCTACCTATAAATCATCTATCTATCTATCTATCTATCTATCCATCTATCTATCTATCTATCTATCTATCTATCTAGCCATCTATCTATCTATCTATCTATCTATCCATCTATAAATCATCGATCTATTCCTCTACCTATAAATCATATCTCTATCCATCTATCTAAGTATCTGTATGTCTATCTATAAATCATTAATCTATCTACTGTATTTATCTATAAATCATTGATCTATCGTTCTATCTATAAATCATATATCTATTTATATATCTATAAATTATCTATCGATTTCTCTATAAATCATCAATCTATCAATAAATCATCTCTCTGGCCATCTATGTAAGCATCTATCTATCTATGTATAAATCATCGATCTTTTCCTCTACCTATAAATCATCTCTCTATTCATCTATCTATAAATTATCTATCATCTATCTATCTGTCTGTCTGTCTATCTATCATCTATCTATTTATCTATCTATAATTCATCAATCTATTCCTCTAAATCTATCTGTCTATAAATCATCAATATATCTGTCTATCTATAAATCATCGATCTATCTCTCAATCATCGATCTATTGTATCTGTCTATCTATAAATTATCTATCTATCTAAACATCTATCTATCTATAAATCATCAATTTGTCTATCTATCTATCTATCTATCTATCTATCTATCTATCTATCTATCTATCTATCTATAAATCATCTATCTATCTATCTATCTATCTATCTATCTATCTATCTATCTATCTAGCTATCTATCTATCTATAAATCATCAATCTATCCCTCTATTTTGCTATTTATCTATATATAAATCATCTATCTATCTATATATCAATGATCCATCTTTCTATATATAAATCATCTATCTATCTAAGCATTTATCTACGCCTCTGAGCTCTGGGCTTAATTGTAATTTGCTGTGAAACTACAAACCGTGATCTTAGAAATATTCAGAGTGACTTAAAGTCGAATTGGATGGAGGACGTTATTGCGTTCCTGTTCCTGATATGAGATTAATACCTGGTCCTCCTTCAAGTTCTATGGCCACAACATTCTCCATTCCAAAGTAATGCCAGTACAGCAGAAAGCTGAGAGTGCTTTTTAAACCAACAGATAATGGCAAGTACATGGTGCCAAGGGCCCTATATTTAACTGACCTTACTAATCCTTAAACTGTGGTGATCTGGCCAAAGAATACGCAAGATGGTTCAGTGTTGCAGTTGGTTTGTAGTTGTAGAGAATCATGCTAGGAACTCCCAACATATATACTAGTGTGTCTGACGGCAAATGGAATGTCATTATGTATAGAAAGCTTTAATTTCAGCATTGAAGATACTCTGTAAAACTGGAATACATTTTAAGCAATGTAGGGCTCAATTTTACAAAAACAACAAAAAAAAAATGTTTTAGTGGAATGGAGGATCTCTGTTAGTAAGGCAGGCTGGAAAATGAAGGTTTGCTTATATTACAGAACTGACATCCATTGGGGCCTACAATTACATTTTATGACTGAATAAAGGACAAATTCAAACCACTCTAGAAACCTGCATGTTTGATGATGAAGAAATGATAGGAGTTTATCTGAAGCTCATTAGTTTCAGCCCACCTGTTCTCTCACATTTAGCATGTCACGATAAAGGTTAAAAAAAATTCAATTCACCTATTTAGTACATTAGTTGGACAGGTAGAGTATACGGTGTATAGTTGTTTGTCCACTAAGGCCACTGTAGCATGAATTCTGTCTTTTTTGGATGTGTGTGCCCTTTTATTATATGGTCATGTCAGGGTGACCCTGGATTTTGTTATGGCAATGTTCTGTATTTTAAAGTACAGGTATATTTGCTTGAGACCTGGGGCTTTCTGATTAATGGATCATTCCGTAATTTGGATCTTCATAACTTGTCTACTTGAAAATCATGGAAACATTAAATAAACCCAATAGGCTGGTTTTGCTGCCAATAAGGATTAATTATATCTTAGTTGGGATCAAGTACAAGCTACTGTTTTATTATGACAGGGAAAAAGGAGATTATTTTTAATAATTTGGATTATTTCCATAAAGAGACGGCCTTCTCGTAAGGATAATGGGTTTCATATAATGGATCCCATACCTGTACTGTGTTGTGCTTACTTCAGTAAAACCTTTTTTTCTTCCCTGCCCCAAAGACATGTTTGCTCCAGCTGTTGGCAACCATAGATTTAAATGCTGTGCCCGTAGTAAACCTTAAATATTGTTGATTTAACTACTAGAGCCTCGTTGGCCCTGGTTGAAGATTTGCCTCTGGTTCCCTTTTCAAATGCACAGATCACATTCCTCTTCCAGTTAAGGTCCCAGGTTCTGAATCCAGTTCATCCTCTATTAAAGCTCCTTTACTGATAATATTCCAGAATTAAGATATTTATATTTGTTTCAGTTTGGAACATTTTAAAATGTGACCTGCTAAGCAGAGAGAAAGATCTACTGATACTTGAGACAAGTAAAGCTGAGTGTCAGAAGCACATATCCTAATTCAATTACTACCGGGTGATGACACACAGTGTCATGTTGCATTCAACTGTATGTTTCAGAATCGTGGGCAAGAAGGAAACTGATCCATGTTGAACTATTTTTACAGCTTGTACATTTAGACTTCGATTTGTCATTAGCCACTCTCATACAAAAATATTCTCTATACTTGTTGGCCACCGTTCTATGGCAACCTGGTCCTGTATACTGTTGAAGCTCCTATATTGGTAAACCCTACTGTAAAAACTGGTTTTCTTGATCATATATTAAGTAATAGTAGGGCTACATATGTAATGCTGTTGGAATTAATGGGGGTTGAAAGGTCCTCCTTTGAATGGTTGCCCTCAACATCGACTGTAATCCCTGCAGCTTGACATTCTACCTGAAAACATTTATTTCCTTTTAAATTGGAAAATTGATTAGAATTACATTTTGTTTCATTATCCCAAAAATAAAATTTTTTCAAAAAATGTTCTTATTTTTGCAGGTTTACGGAAACCCCCTTCTAATGCGCCCACTAACCCCATGGTGAAGGATAAAACAGAAACATCAGTTACATTAGTCTGGTCCCCTCCCCCAATGGATAGACCCGTGCCCATTGATGGGTACATCGTAGAACGTAAGAAACTTGGAGCCACCGCCTGGCTAAGATGCCACGAATCAACCAATGTGCCTGTTCCGCAGTTCACCATCAACAATGTTTTTGATGAAGGAAGCTATCATTTCCGTGTCAGTGCTGTGAACACCTATGGGCAGAGCCCTTACCTTGAGTTCCCAGGAACTCTGCATCTTGGTGAGTTTCCTTTCCATACTTATAACCTGCTAACCAATAGCTGAATAGGCAGAGATTCAGATAACTCCTGATGCTGGGACTTAAAAATGGGATAGATACAATTAAAATGACAGTGCCATATATAAGAGCTTATAAAGTAGGCAGACAGGCTGAGGGCCATAGATTTTGAGGCCCATATCTGGCCTGTGGCCATCAAGCTCATCAGCCTTTTTGTGGAATTATGCTTCTAAAAGTAATGTACCATAAAGAAATGAAAACAACTAAAGGCATATTGTCACTTACCTCTACTGTTTTCACAACCCAGATGTGGTTTGTTTAATGTGCCTTGATAAAAGGCCACGTGAGGCCTGAAACGTTGCTTTAATGCCCCAGAAGTTTGCAATAAAGGCATTTTTAATTTAAGAAGATTAAGGGACACATTTACTAAGGGTCGGATTTTGAAGTGCTAAAACGCCGAAATTCGAACATCGAATTGAAAAAATTAGACAGATGAATGTTTTTTTTGTTTGGATTTAGCTGTTTTCGATCTAATTAAAATCGATCGTAGAAATCGATCGATCAAACGATTTTCAAAAAAAAACTTCGACTTCTAGTCTAGAAGTGGCGAATTCAAAGTTTTTTAAAGAGACAGTACTTTCGATTTTTGAATGGTCGAATATTCAAAGTTTTTTCATTTCAAATCGAATTTTGGCCTATTCTATCGATAGTCGAAGTGCCCAAAAATTACTTTGAAATTCGAAGTTTTTGAATTCAAAATTCACTTTGACTTCACTTCAAACCCTTAGTAAACCCTTAGTCGTGCTGTTCCAATTTAATTCTTGTCATATTAACCAGTGGTAAGTGGCCTCTGGGGAACCTGCACCTCGATACAGGAGAAAAGAAAAGATTCTACAAGGTTGTGCTGACTATCTTTCTTGCTCACATACTATTTAATGTGCCTTAACAGTTGACTCAACCCAAACGGTTGCCTTTCCTAGTTCTTCAGCAGGGATATATTACATTTCTAGCCTGTTATGGTTTATTTGGTAGGACTTACTAACTATTGTTTTTCCATTACCTTTTCTTTCTCTAGAACCCGTACCTTCTGTTAAAACTCCTTTAAGGCCTGCGGAAGTCACTTTGGGTGGTGAGGCAACATTTACAATTGACCTAAGCACTGTATCTTCAGGCGTCTGGCTGATCAATGGAAAAATAATTCAGAACAGTGAGCGATACACTATAAGGCGGGTGAAAAATACTCACACTCTTATTATTCAGAGCATCACCCAAGCTGACCATGAAACGGAAGTGAAATTCAACAGTAATGGGATCGAAAGCAGTGCTAAGCTCATGGTGAAAGGTAAATATTCATTATATTAAAGGGATCCTGTCATCAGAAAACATGTTTTTTTCAAAATGCACCAGTTAATAGTGCTACTCCAGCAGACTTCTGCACTGAAATCCATTTCTCAAAAGAGCAAACAGATTTTTTTATATTCAATTTTGAAATCTGACATGGGGCTAGACATTTTGTCAATTTCCCAGCTGCCCCTGGTCATGTGACTTGTGCCTGCACTTTAGGAGAGAAATGCTTTCTGGCAGGCTGTTGTTTTTCATTCTCAATGTAACTGAATGTGTCTCAGTGGGACATGGGTTTTTACTATTGAGTGTTGTTCTTAGATCTACCAGGCAGCTGTTATCTTGTGTTAGGGAGCTGTTATCTGGTTACCTTCCCATTGTTCTTTTGTTTGGCTGCTGGGGGGGAAAAGGGAGGGGGTGATATCACTCCAACTTGCAGTACAGCAGTAAAGAGTGATTGAAGTTTATCAGAGCACAAGTCACATGACAATATGTCTAGCCCCATGTCAGATTTCAAAATTGAATATAAAAAAATCTGTTTGCTCTTTTGAGAAATGGATTTCAGTGCAGAATTCTGCTGGATCAGCACTATTAACTGATTCATTTTGAAAAAAAATCTTTTTCCCATGACAGTATCCCTTTAAGGAAATTCCTATACATTGCATTTATAGAACAATAATATGAAATTCCTAAAATGAAATTAATTATTTTTCCTCTTTAATTGTGCAACATAACTACAATTACCAATAAAAATTAATTAGGTCTTTGATTGCATTTTCTAATTTGTTATGGACTGTTCAAAAGCAATTGCTGATTGGGTGGTATCGGTAACTGCCGTTGCTCACGCTAACACCTACGCTAAATTAGCCCCACTGACATGTTATTCTGTACACTGTGTATGCCCATATTTGGTTATATATTTATTTTATTATAGGGAAAATGAATTGCCACGCTAAGTATTATGGAAGATGCAGCTTTTGCGTATCACTATAAATATTCAGAGAAGAACAAATGTAGTGCCCTGTACATGCTCTTTGAATACATTAATGTTAGAGTGAATAGCAAAGTATGTGCACATATATGATGGAATGACAAATTACAGAAATTCCCAAAAATGAGCACACCTGTGTCAGAACAGTAAAATGGAATTCCGCAGAGCTCAGAATGACAGTCAGGAAAGTTAAGGCCCTATGCGTCCGTTCACTGTTGGTCTTCAAGAGAATAGAACAGATGACAATATAGACTATGTGCTGCTACATGTCTTGACTTGGCTTGGCTTGATGAGACTAGCTAACCAGTTGTCATTCCACTTTCTGAATTAAATTAATGGAATCCAGAAGGGGTTAGGTCTTCCCAAGTCAATATAATTATATATTCAAGCTTGCATTTAACCATAGTCTTCAAAGATTAATGTAGCAGTATAAAGTACAGTTTATAATATTACTGCAAATCTGCAGCTCTTCCTCAGTTCACCAACTCCAAGAAGATCAATGATGTAAAGGTGGTCGCTGGAGAGCAGGCAGAGCTCATCTCAGAGACTTCAGAGGAGAACGTGAAGGTTCTGTGGTACAAAGACAACAAAGAGATCCGACAATCCAAAAAGTTTTCACTGGAAGTTAAAGGGAAACAGCACAAACTGCTTGTCACTGCTGTCAAGAAGGAAGACGAGGGGACATACTCTTGCAAGACTGCCGATGACTCTGTTGGTTTCACTTTAAAAGTTACAGGTGAGTCTTTGCATGATAGGCTAGCTTGAAGATAATGATGAGATTAGTTATTGAGTGGGGTAAACTGGGAAACAATGAGAGTGCTGGATGGTAAATGAGCAGGGAAGGCAATGGCTAGGGAACCTAGTAGAGGATATAGCAGGGGTGGCAGGTGTAAAGATTTCAGAAGTGTTGTTGACTAGCCACATGATGGTATGTTTATTTCATTATTTTATTGAATCTCTGACCCTGAAATCAGTAAACCCTTATGTGACAAAACACACAAGTCAATGTTTAGTTAGAACCTTTTAAGAAATTCCATGTCTGCTCACATCTCAGTCCCAATTGGCCAAATTTTTAAGCCAAGTTCTACTCTGGGACACTTCTTATCATTATTTTCTACTCCGAGACACTCCTTGTCATTATTTTCCTTCCTATGCTAACATCCATATGTAAATATGTTTATTTTAAGAACATGAGCCAGTGTTTATGAACCAAGACAAAGTACAGAAGGAATTTCAAGCCACACTGACAGAGAGTGTCACCCTCAAATGTGAGGTGTCCCAGTCCAAAACTGAGGTGAAGTGGTATAAGGAGGGCAAACTTATCAGCTCCAGCAAGAGAGTGAGGATGGAGTCTGAGGGCAAATCCCGTCGCTTGGTGGTGGAGCAGTTGGAGAAGAAAGATGCTGGAGAGTACAGCTGTGAGGCTGCTGGAGAGAAGATTAACTTCAGAATCAAAGTTATTGGTAAATACTATATACCCTTGGATACATCAAAACACTCAACAATGAAACTAGGAATAACTAGCCCTACTACACTTGAAATTTGACTACAAGGGATATGTTCATGATAAGACAATAGATTTACTGTATGTTTTGATATGACTATGGAGGTATTGACTGGTCCCATAACAAAGTATACAGGCATTTCTATCTACTCGTGTTATGTGTAAATCTCAGTAATAGGATTGTGCAACACCATCAGAGCAGCCACAATCATGTTCTTGTTCTGTTGAGGAATACTAAAGTTAAAGCAGTTCTCCCTATTAAAGTAATACATAAACCACCCAAGGTACTTATTTTGATCACTGATTAAAGGAGAACTAAACTTACCTACAGAAGTAGGTAGAAATGTTGTACATGATGTTTTGTGCTTCTGTACCAGCCCAAGGCAACCACAGCCCTTTAGCAGTAAAGATCTGTGTCTCCAAAGATGCCCCAGTAGCTCCCCATCTTCTTTTCTGCTGATTCACTGATTCACATGCTCTGTGCTGCTGTCACTTACTGAGCTTAGGGACCCACTCACAATATACAGTACACATAGAATAGAAATGTCACAATATAAGGCTGATTAGTAATTAATACACATAATTACTACATGGCAGCACAGAAACCAGTGCAATTAGCATCAGAATTGAATAATCAGCAAACCTGTAGCATCAGCTTATATTACAGCCAGGGAAGCTAATTTTCTGCTGGATAATTAGTGACGAGCCCTAAGCTTAGCTTCTCAACAGCCAATCAGAGCCCACTGAGCATGTGAGTGTCACAGACACTTTCCAAGATGGTGACCCCCTGTGACAAGTTTGAAGTCCTGGATCATTGCTGCTATTGAGAAACTGAAACGTTAGGCTGGTGTATATAAAATATGGCATTTTTAGCCATATTCATTTTTAGGTTTAGTTATCCTTTAAGTCTGTGCAAGCTGTATCATAATGGCCAAAGTTAATTTATTTTTCCATAATTTTGTACTAAATATGATATATATGGTTGAATGTGACTGGGCACAAAAACAGCAATGTCAGGACCAGACTGGAGCGTCCATAACTATAGCTGTATACATTAAAGCGTGTCCAAGTGGTAACTCCATGTACAAGCAAAACTGGTTAAAGTACAGCCAAATGGTTTAGGACTTAGTTATGTAAGTGAAAGAAACATTTGTGCCACTGTAATATCAATTCTTGCTATTTGACTCCATTGCACTTTTGAAAAATGGAGTAGAAAGAGAAATGGAGTAGAAAGAGAAATGGAGTAGAAAGAGAAATGGAGTAGAAAGAATGGAGAAGAAAAGGAATATAAATCTTTATATCTATATAACATTCTATTATTTAGTTTTTGTCTAACCTTATTATATTATATCTACATTATTTCTATTTGGATGCATTTTCAGAGCCTGAGCCAGCATTTAGCAACTTGGAGAAAGTGCAGAAGGAGGTTCAGGCCACCCTGAATGAGAGTGCCACCCTGAGCTGTGAGGTGTCCCAGGCCAAGACTGAAGTAAAATGGTACAAGGAAGGCAAAGTGATCACCTCAAGCAAGAAAATGAGGGTAGAGTCTAAGGGCAAATCTCGCTGCCTGGTGGTGGAGAAAGTAGAGAAACAAGATGCCGGAGAGTACAGCTGTGAGGCTGCCGGCCAGAAGATCAATTTTAAGATTAATGTTAAAGGTCAGTTGCATCATTGTAATAGTTTGAGTTAATGTCTCTTTTCTGGTGAGATTGGAAGAAAGTTGGTCCATGTGCGAGCAGAAAAAATCTTATAATGTTTCTGTATTAAATGTGTCCGACCTGTCAACATGGTTTTAGGCAAAATCAAGCTCTTTTTCTAATGCTGATGTTATTGACCCTTTAAATTACCCTCTCTTGGACCATACATTTGGACATTCTTAGAAACCTAAGAAGCCATTTTAAAGGAGATAACTAAATACATAGGTGGATCTTCATGTTGAAATACATTTAAGCAATAAAATATAATGAGATTCCTAAAACATGATGGAGAAAACTGAATGTTTTCTTTACAGAACATGAGCCGGCATTCACCAATACAGACAAGATACAGAAAGAGGTTCAGGTCACCCTGAATGAGAGTGCCACCATGAGTTGTGAGGTGTCCCAGGCCAAGACTGAAGTAAAATGGTACAAGGAAGGGAAACTGATCACCTCCAGCAAGAAAATGAGGGTAGAGTCTAAGGGCAAATCTCGTTGCCTGGTGGTGGAGAAAGTAGAGAAACAAGATGCCGGAGAGTACAGCTGTGAGGCTGCCGGCCAGAAGATCAATTTTAAGATTAATGTTAAAGGTCAGTTGCATCATTGTAATAGTTTGAGTTAGTGTCTCATTTCTGGTGAGATTGGAAGAAAGTTGGTCCTTTTAGGCAAAATCAAGCTCTTTTTCTAATGCTGATGTTATTGACCCTTTAAATTACCCTCTCTTGGACCATACATTTTGACATTCTTAGAAACCTAAGAAGCCATTTTAAAGGAGATAACTAAATACATAGGTGGATCTTCATGTTGAAATACATTTAAGCAATAAAATATAATGAGATTCCTAAAACATGATGGAGAAAACTGAATGTTTTCTTTACAGAACATGAGCCGGCATTCACCAATACAGACAAGATACAGAAGGAGGTTCAGGCCACCCTAAATGAAAATGCCACCATGAGTTGTGAGGTGTCCCAGGCCAAGACTGAGGTGAAGTGGTACAAGGAAGGGAAACTGATAACCTCCAGCAAGAGAGTCAGGGTGGAGTCTGAAGGGAAATCTCGCCGCCTGGTGGTGGAGAAAGTGGAGAAACAAGATGTTGGAGAATACAGCTGTGAGGCTGCCGGGCAGAAGATCAATTTTAAAGTTACAGTAAAAGGTAAAAATAGCATATCATCATTAGACTGTATAAACTAGCTAAACTAACGTAAGTTAAACCCCACAGGTTGTGAAAGTTAGCTTCTAAGTTAGGTGTAATGGTTCCAAAATTTGCTTCAGAACACATAACAAATCAAACCAACGATATGTTTCATTTTCTTTACTATTTTCTTAAACATTAGACTATTAAATTCTATCGGGCATTTCTGTGGATTATTGGACCTGTAGAAATAAATCCTGTGGAATGAGCTATGTGTGTAATAATGGTTCCAGTCAGGGTTCCAGAATATGCTCCAGTCCTTGTGACCCACAAAATCCAATCAGGTTTTACTGTAAGAAGCTTGTGTCCTTGGCAGAAACTTGCCAACCATGCTTGCCAAAAAGGGTCCTTTAAGAGCACCTCAGGTAGATTTAAATGTTTTATTTTTAGTTTTAAGGATTGTCCATTAATATTTCAACACTGTTCTGCAAAGTGAATTGGACTTATAGCCATATTTTGTCTGTGACCAAACTTTTCAGAATCTGAACCAGCATTCACCAACCAAGATAAGGTACAGAAGGAGGTTCAGGCCACCCTGACAGAAAGTGCCACCCTGAGCTGTGAGGTGTCCCAGGCCAAGACTGAAGTAAAATGGTACAAGGAAGGCAAAGTGATCACCTCAAGCAAGAAAATGAGGGTAGAGTCTAAGGGCAAATCTCGCAGCCTGGTGGTGGAGAAAGTGGAGAAACAAGATGCCGGAGAGTACAGCTGTGAGGCTGCCTGCCAGAAGATCAATTTTAAGATTAATGTTAAAGGTCAGTTGCATCATTGTAATAGTTTGAGTTAGTGTCTCTTTTCTGGTGAGATTGGAAGAAAGTTGGTCCTTTTAGGCAAAATCAAGCTCTTTTTCTAATGATGTTATTGCCCCTTTAAATTACCCTCTCTTGGACCATACATTTTGACATTCTTAGAAATCTAAGAAGCCATTTTGAAGGTTATAACTTAATACATAGGTGGATCTTCATGTTGAAATACATTTCAGCAATAAAATATAATCAGACTCATAAATCATGATGAAGAAAACTGAATATTTTCTTTACAGAACCTGAGCCGGCATTCACCAATACAGACAAGATACAGAAGGAGGTTCAGGCCACCCTAAATGAAAATGCCACCATGAGTTGTGAGGTGTCCCAGGCCAAGACTGAGGTGAAGTGGTACAAGGAAGGGAAACTGATAACCTCCAGCAAGAGAGTCAGGGTGGAGTCTGAAGGGAAATCTCGCCGCCTTGTGGTGGAAAAAGTGGAGAAACAAGATGCTGGAGAATACAGCTGTGAGGCTGCCGGGCAGAAGATCAATTTTAAGGTTACAGTAAAAGGTAAAAATAACATATCATCATTAGACCGTATAAACTAGCTAAACTAACGTAAGTTAGAACCCATCACAACCAACGATATGATTCATTTTCTTTCCTATTTTCTTAAACATCAGACTGGTAAATTCTACTTGGAATTTCTGTGGGGTATTAGACCTGTAGAAATAAATCCTGTGGAATGAGCTATGTGTGTTATAATGGTTCGAGTCAGGGTTCCAGAATTTTCTCCAGTCCTTGTGATCCACAAAATCCAATCAGATTTTACTGTAAGAAGCTTGTGTCCTTGGCAGAAACTTGTCAGCCATGCTTACCAAAAAGGGTCCTTTAAGAGCACCTCATGTAGATTTAAATATGTTTTATTTTTAGTTTTAAGGATTGTCCATTGATATTTGAACAATGTACTGCAAAGTGAATTGGACTTACAGCCATTTTGTTCATGACCAAACATTTCAGAACCTGAGCCAGTGTTCACCAACCAAGATAAGGTACAGAAGGAGGTTCAGGCCAACCTGACAGAAAGTGCCACCCTGAGCTGTGAGGTGTCCCAGGCCAAGACTGAAGTGAAGTGGTACAAGGAGGGGAAACTCATCACCTCCAGCAAGAGAGTCAGGGTGGAGTCTCAGGGCAAATCTCGCCGTCTGGTGGTGGAGAAAGTTGAGAAACAAGATGCTGGAGAATACAGCTGTGAGGCTGCTGGGCAGAAGATCAGTTTTAAGATCAATGTCAAAGGTGAGTGAAAATTCATGGATTTGTTATAATTTCAAAATATTAATCATATGGTCGTATTGCCTTTCTTACTTTTAAATGATGCAGAGAGTCTAGCTACAGATGGAGCAGACGTAACTGATCCATCTGATGATGGATTTAATATATTTAAAAAATATAATAATTATTCTTTTGTATGGTTTTTATGTTTTTTATGGGGTTATCCTCAGACTGATGTAGTTGTACAAAGTGAAATATTTAGGATGAGAAAGCATGTGTTTGTTAAGAATTTTATTAGACAAATATTTCTTCTGATTAAAATGTGTCAATTCAACTTAATTCTATTAGAGCCAGAACCAGTGTTCGCTAACCAGGAGAAGGTGCAGAAAGAAGTTCAGGCCACCTTAACAGAAACTGCCACCCTGAGCTGTGAAGTGTCCAAGACAAAGACGGAGGTGAAGTGGTTCAAGGATGGGAAACAAATCACCGCCAGCAAGAAAATTAAAGTGGTGTCTGAGGGCAAGTCCCGCCGACTGGTGGTGGAGCAGTTGGAGAAGAAAGATGCTGGACTGTACAGTTGTGAGGCTGCCGGGCAGAAGATCAGTTTCAGGATAAATGTCAAAGGTGACCTGAATTATAGTTCATTTATTTGTTATATTTGCAAATTATAACTCATACATTTGCTTTGCCTTTCTTTCAATAAGCAGCAGACATACCAGCTACATATGACGCAGGCTTTGCATCAGATGAGCATGAACATACCAATCTGTTTTAGAAATATATGACTTCTCATTTTGAAATATTAAATTATGTTTTATATGGCATCAGCAACAGCCACCCGTCTGCTGCTGCTGCAAAAAAAAAAGTTTACCCATACATTGACTCCAAGACTGTAAGCTGGAGCAACTGTTTGTACCAGGTGAAAATAGTTATGTTGAGGTACAATGGGTCTGCTAGGTACTGCCTTAAACAAATATTCCTCCAATGTCTTGTGTTTTTTTCTGCATGTGTCTCTTCATATGAAAGTTACATTTAGGTTTAGTAATCAGAATATCTGCATATATTTTATAAGAGCAAGAGATAGTGTTCACCAACCAGGAGAAAGTACAGAAGGAAGTTCAGGCCACCCTTACAGAGAGTGTCAACCTAAGCTGTGAAGTGTCCCAGGCCAAGACCGAAGTGAAGTGGTATAAGGATGGGAAACAAATCACCACCAGCAAGAAATTTAAGGTGGTGTCTGAAGGCAAGTCTCGTCAGCTGGTGGTGGAACAGATGGAGAAGAAAGATGCTGGGGAGTACAGCTGTGAGGCTGCTGGGCAGAAGATCAGCTTCAAGATCACCGTCAAAGGTGAGTTCCTTTACTTTTTATAATCCTAAACTCATAAATTTAGGTCAGATATGGAGACTATTCCACAGAATGGTTCAGGTTACACCCATTGACATGGTTCCTCCAAGAAAGCAAACATTGTTGAGCCTACAGCCAAATGTAAAGCATAAAAATAACCCACCATCCAGGAAAGAAAAAAAATACCATTATTCAGAATTTAGCCTGACAATGATCAGGAAGGCCATGGCTGAGAAATGGACATCGTTTTTTGTTGTTGTTGAAGAAATAGGTGAAATCACTTTCACTTTCAGAGATTTCTTTCTGTTATACTTCATATGGGAATGAACATACCCCACATAAACACCCCAGATAAATAGACAGGCTGTGCAAAATAAGAAAAATGTTTGTAATATACAGTAGTTAGCAAAAATTTAATGTATAAAGGCTGGAGTGGATGTGTAACATAATAGCCAGAACACTACCTCCTGCTTTTCAGCTCTCTTACTTTCCACTGATTGGTTACCAGGCAGTAACCAATCAGTGAATTGAGGGTGGCACATGGGTCATAACTGTTGCTTTTGAATCTGAGCTGAATGCTGAGGATCAATTGCAAACTCACTGAACAGTTATGTCCCATGTGGCCCCCCTTATAGTCACTGACTAACTCAGAGTTAGAGAGCTGAAAAGCAGGAAGTAGTGTTCTGGCTATTATGTTACACATCCTGTCACTCCAGCCTTTATACATTATAATTTTGGCTAACTAACTATGTTAGAAACAATTTTTATTTTGCACAGCCTGTCTATTTACCCAGTTTTTATTTTTACACTGATATGTTCCTTTAAAGGCCTAGGTCAACGTCATAAACAAGTAGAGCTTAGCTGAACATTTTCATTTCTGCATGGGCCGGAAAAAGCTCTTTCTAGAATTTTTTGATAAACTTTCTCAACAGTGACAATGTATTTATTAGGATGAACCCCATGCATTCTTTATGCTGTCGTCAACGTTATGTTCTTGCATAAAATTTCAATCCTTTTCTTGCTTTTCCAGCAGGGGTTTAAGAAAATCCCATCAGCGGGTGCTGAAAACTTCATATGCTTACCATTATTAATTTTGATAGTAACCGCCCTCCCCAGAGTAAATATGACTGCACTGGAGGTGCATGGTATATATTACTTTCTTGTCGGCATTGTTTTTCCATGAGTGGAAAGTGTGGGTTTCATTTTAGCCTCAGTATAGGTCACACAAGTGTAGCTGTAAAGATGTGACATTTAGGATCAACGCACCAGCTGTAAACTGATACCCCTCAAAGGATTATCAGTCACTTTTACTTTTCTAGTGTAATTCTGTTGACTTCGTTCCTTTGCTTGTCATAGAGCAAAAGCCCGTCACTGTTTGATTTGTGTATGGCACAATCAGACAAGAAATTTAAATGATGTCCTGAACACATATTTTCATTATTTTATTTTTGGTGACTTTTATGTTCTTTTAGAATTTTTGGGGTTACAGCTCTGTTGTATCAAAAATAACAATAGCACATTTTGTGACCCCCTTTTTTTTGTTAGATTCTGAGCTGGCATTTATCAACAAAGAGAAGATACAAAAGGAGGTTCAGGCCACCTTAAATGAGAGTGCCACCGTTTGCTGTGAGGTGTCCCAAGATAAGACTGAAGTGAAGTGGTACAAAGATGGGAAACTCATCACCTCTAGCAAGAGAGTAAGGCTGGAGTCTGAGGGCAAATCTCGCCGCCTGGTGCTGGAGAAAACGGAGAAACAAGATGCGGGAGAATACAGCTGTGAGGCTGCCGGACAGAAAATCAATTTCAAGATCAAAGTCAAAGGTGAGCATCATCAGTGGAAACTACCATTTGTTGATCAAATATTATTATTTAGAGTATTATTTTTTAAAATTTAAGCATGATTATTTTTATATTTATTTCAACTCCAACTACTTTTCTTAATATCATAGTTTCTTATTATTAATTAACTATATATTATAGGAGCTTGCATTTATTTCTGATTTAAATTAATTTATCATTATTCATGTTTCTACTGCTATTTGGTGGAGCATTCGGCAAACACTATGATGTGGTCATAAGGCTTCAGAAATAACTGAAAACATTCCTCTTATCATTCTTATCACTCCTATAAAAGACAGTAGCTTGGAGCAGGTGACCTCCAGGGCAGAGACACACAGTCAGCTTTGGGGAGATTAGTCACCCGGCAACAAATCTCCTCTTCTTTGGGCGACTAATCTCCACCCAATGCCTTCCCGCCGGCTAGAATCAAAATCGCCGGTGAGATGGCACTCCGAGCGAGGTTGCCTCACAAGGAAACTTTGGGCTACTTTGGAAAACAAAGTGCCCGAGTGCCATCCCGCCGGCAATTTACATTCTAGCTGGTGGGAAGGCAGTTCGGAAAGATTAGTCGCCCCATAGAAGAGGAGATTTGTCGCCGGGAGACTAATCTCCCTGAATCTTTGCGTCTGACCTTACCCTCATAGAAACAGACTTGAATAACTTTATAGCAGGAGGATGTGGAGATACCAAGCTTTATAGGCAGGTTATTGCATAGACAACAAAAGGTAAAGACTTCTAAATGTTTTCATGGTGCACACCAAGTTAGCAAACACAACAGCAAGAATCTCTAATCTTAACCTTTCAGTGGAGCATCAGTGTTGCCTAATGATCCTGCCGATTGAAAATAAAGGCATTTTACATTTAGCAAAGATCTGTATGTGTGTTCCATATTTATATAAGCCATTCCTACTGAAACATAAAACACTAGATTTTTAAGTTTAAGACCGAAATCATCTGTAACTGTAAAAATGCTTCTACAAAACAAAAATATAGGTAAAGTATATATAGATAAAGTAAAGAAGGCCTCCCTAAATGAGAGTGCCACACTAAGCTGTTAGGTGTCCCAGGCCAAGACTGAGGTGAAGTGGTACAAGGAAGGGAAACTGATCACTTCTAGCAAGAGAGTCAGGGTGGAGTCTGAGGGCAAATCTCGTCGCTTAGTGGTGGAGAAAGTAGAGAAACAAGATGCCGAAGAGTACAGCTGTGAGGCTGCTGGGCAGAAGATCAATTTTAAGATCAATACCGAAGGTGAGGTCTATTGCTGATATACAAAAGGGAAGGCCTAGGAATCTTAGCCTCTCCAAAAGGGAGATAGGAAGGTTCTGTTAAAATGATAGCAAGAATCTCAGCCATAAATCAGGTCAGGACTGTTGCTTTCTGAGTAAAATGAAGGAGAGTTAAAAAGCTGATCATATTTTCCTGTTCCAGCATAAAACTAATTTACTTTACTTAACATTAAATATAATTTAAGGTAGAAATTCAAACTTCATTGAACAAAACATTGGATGATAATTTCAATTTAATTGACCTCCCCAACTTTATATTGCCGTTGCCTTACTTTTCAGAACCTGAGCCAGTGTTCACCAACCAAGAGAAGGTACAGAAGGATATTCAGGCCACCCTGACAGAGAGTTCTACTCTGAGTTGTGAAGTGTCCCAGGCCAAGACTGAGGTGAAGTGGTACAAAGATGGGAAACTCATCACATCCAGCAAGAGAGTCAGGGTGGAGTCTGAGGGTAAATCTCGTCGCCTGGTGGTGGAGAAAGTGGAGAAACAAGATGCTGGAGAGTACAGCTGTGAGGCTGCCGGGCAGAAGATCAATTTCAAGATCAATACTGTTGGTAAGAAAAGCTTATGTTGGGCTGTATTATCTACCAAAACACTATCAATAATGTACCAGTACAGGCAATCTTTGGTGGTACAAATGTGATTTTAGATCCTTAAACTCTAACCAATTTTTTTTAAATTGGGACCCCAAGAGGACTTACAGTGAAACTTGAATGTGAGAGGAGAAGATTATTGGTTATTAACCAAAATGTATTAATATTAATTGTTCTGGTTACTAACCTGTTCCACTGTCTCTTTTATCTATTTATTTAGTTATATATGTATCATGCCTTCCAAATTGTCTCCTAGATTTTTCAGTGCAATTTAAAATGATTGAATAATTTAGAATTAATCTTATTCATTCTAGAGAAACCAAAACTGCTCTACTTTGTGCTTGGCAATTTTAAAAAATGCTTAAAACACAAAGCAAATTATGTAAACCTTACATTTTCCATCAGAAGCACAAGCCAAATTCTTGAAGAAGCCATCAAAGCAAGAGCCAATCCTTGTCCAAGAGGATGAAGACATTATACTGAAGACCTCTGTCCAACCAGAAAATACTGAGGTCAGATGGTTTAAGGATGGAAAGGAGTTGACGGCAACAAAGAAGTACCAAATATCTGCTGAAGGGGCCACAAGAACTTTAGTAGTAAAGGTGGCAGAGAGCAAAGACAGTGCAAGTTACTCCTGCACAACAAAAAGTGACAAACAGGAATTTAAAGTTCAGGTTAAAGGTAAGTGATGCATTTAATTTTAACTGCACTCCATTCTGTGCCTTTTTAAGGGGGCAGTAACATCAAAGTTTGAGGTACCAAACTAAGAGGCACATCTACAAAACATGTATGTTCTCATATCTTCATAGAATTGGCCATTTTTGTTTACTAACAAACGAAGGCTGAATTGAATGCTTTTTTGCTTCTGGGAAAGAATTGTTTATATGAGATTTAATGCTATTAAAGGGGATCTATCGGGCAAATCACCCAATGGAAATCAACTTTTTACATATAATCAATTAAAAAATCTATCCGTTTCTGAAACAATTCCTTTGTGCAGGAGTCAGAGTAAGAGTTGAGTTAGGTCAAATATGTTGATGTGTTCTCCCTTGACCTAGACACTGGACCAGATTAATTTTAGTAAAAAAAAGTTATATCATGGTATATCAAGTGAAAATTTATGGATGAGATTCTCTTGGAGGAGAAAAAACGTTTCTCCTAATTTAGCTTCAGTTCAACTTCAATAGAGTTTTCACGTGATAGACCGTGAGATGTTTTTCTGAATTGAATTGCATCTCAAATTGAATCTCATCCATGAGATTTCACGTGATGAACTTTTTTCTTTGTCATATCATGTGTCTCCTTTGAGAAATGCACAAAACATCTTCATTATCACATAGAGCCCACCATGGTGCTGAAGTCCTATATTTCATACAATAGAGTTCTAGTGTGTACCATCAGTAATGCATTATGGAGACCTATTTACTAATTACTCCAAACTCAAGCTTTTTTTTCTCGAGCTACACCTTGGATTTTAAAAATTAGATTTGGACCTCGAAGGAACTCATAGTAAAACCTTATTGGGGGGAGAGCACAGATTTCATGGTTGTCAACCAAAAACATTTTTATATAAATAAAAAAGATCTTTAAAAATATATAATATTTAAATTGTCTACTACATTTATTAGTGGGTCATAGCTGAAAATGTTTATAAAAAGCTACTCTAACCAGTTCATCCATTTTTTTTATTAGTTTTGGGGGAAAGGAAGAGGTGGTAAAATTTAAAAAGTAGAGTGGGACACCAAGGGGTATATTTATCAAAGTCTGATTTTATCTCAACATTTTATGCTACAAACTCGGATCAAATCCACTTGGATTTTTTACACTTATTTATTATTACATTTTCCCAAAAAATTTGCTTTGCAGGAAAAAAATCATAATTTCATGTTTTTTTCGGATTTTTCACCCGAAAACTCAGATTTCTTATGCTTTTCGTCCGAAAACTTTGGGGTATTGCACGAAACCCAGCACACATCAAAAAATCATTGGGACTTCTCCCATTGACTTATATGAAACCTCAACAGGTCTGAGATGCCAGATTTTCTGATTCTGACTTTTCCATCCTCTGGGTTTAATAAATTCTGAAAAATTTGATTTTATAAAAAAAAAATCACAAATTTTTCAGGATATTTGCATTCGCGGTTTAATAACCCCCAAGTAACTTTTAAAATGTATTGACCATTCAGCCAACATATTCATGCTTACAGTTCCCCAAAGCATTACGTGTCAAAAAGGATTGCATCCTTTTTGACCAATTACAGACCTTAACAACTTCCTCGCAAAATGGCTTTTGAAAACATTGCAGTGTATGTAATAAAATTTCACAGTCTCAAAGTGTATTTTGGGACAAAATATTTAACGAATCTCCAAAGCAGGTGTTAACACTAACCTTTGCTTAACAATGTAATATTTGTGTGTTAATTTATATTGAAAGGAGAGCTAAACATTCCCAAAAACTACATTTTATACATTGCTTGTAATTTTTAATTACATTGCTCCTTATGAATTTGAGTTTGAGGATGTTGAGTTTGCATTCCCTTATTGTAGCTCAGTCTGTGGGGTAAACTTATTAGAAATCAAATGCTAACTTCAATATTTTTTCAAATTCAAGTTTTTATATGTAAACTTTCAACGTTTATCAACTGAAAAAATCTGAAAAATTTGATTAAAAAAAGGGACAACTTAACTCTTGGGAGCTTCTGTTGAAGTCGATGGGAGGTGTATTTTTTTGGTCAGATTTGTAGAAATCAATGGAATAGTGTATTTTTTTGTGGAAAGAGTTTCTTTTCCATGAAGTAACCAGAGAAAGATTTTCTGTCAATTTTTTAAGCATTTGTAGTTAGAAAAACTTAGAAGACTGATAAATTGAGTTGTTGGCCATCTCAGCACTCACCTGTGGAGGCAGGTTCATAGAATTTGCTTGTAGATTTCAAAATACAATTTATAGGACTTGAGGTTTGGCTGGATAAAATTTGCGGAGATAGAACTCCGCTGCCTGTTTTCCAATCTGTATCTCCTGAGTAGCGATGGGCGAATTTATTTGCCAGGCGCAAATTCGCGGCGAATTTGCGTGATTTGCCGCCAGTGAATAAATTCGAGAAACAGCCTCAAAAATTCACTGGCGAAAACAAGACGCTGGCGCCGTTTCACAAATTTCGCGTGAAATTCGTGAATTTTCCAGCGAAACAGCGCAAATTCGCCCATCACTACTCCTGAGTGCTATGCTATATTAAGGACAAACATTTTGCAGTGCTTTTTAAAATAAATCTTAAGCATGTGTGCGTTTTTAATCTTTGGGTAGGATTTCTTTTCATCTAGTTTTGCAAATGTTCTGCTCCTCAGAAATTCCCCAGAAGTTTCAGAAGAAACTAGAAGCTGTCTGTGGGGAAATAGGAAGCAACATCACTCTGACCTGTGAGCTGAGCCAGGCCAAAGTAGATGTGATCTGGCGCAAGAACGGGCAGGAAATTAAAGCTGGAAAACATTTTGCGATCAGAAGCGACGGGGCCAAGCGCATATTGACCATCTCAGGGCTCAAGGCAGATGATGAAGGAGAGTACTCATGTGAATCCAGAGATGACAAGACCATCACCCAACTGACAACCAAAGGTGCCTGTGTACTAAACTCAATTTGGTAAAAATGTATATGTCTGGTTTATCAGGTCAGTGTTAGGGGAATCGTATACTGCTGTTTACATATTTCCATATATTTGACCATCTTCACAGACCTCCAGTTTGGCACTTCTTCCCAAGCATTACTCCATTAATCTAAATAACAAACTGTAGGTTAGCTTGAACTATATTTAGAAAACAAAATACCACTATATCCCTAGAGATAAAAGCAAAAGCCACTGTACACAACTGAAGTCATAGAATCAACTTGTGTTGAAGTGAAGCAAAATAAAAGGAATTGAAATGAAATTCCTATTATTTTAAGACTGCCTTCTTGAAGTCAATGCTACTTATAAAATAAGTTGTTTAAACCAAATTTCCCTGCTTATTCATTTTTTAATGTTTTCTTTGTGTACAAGCTTTAAGTTGCTATAGTGCATCTATCACAATGTAGTTCTGATGGTTTCGAATTGTGGCGCTCCATTTATGACACACCACAATCTACTGAGTACTAGGACACAAACACTTCTTGTAAGGGGATTATACCAGGAAGTTCATAAGGTTGCAGGCAGCTAGACAATGAAAAATTGTAGACTTGCACAAGACTGAAACTGCAAACTTAACACTTGAATTATTTATTTAATTACTTATTCTGCTACTTTTCCTACAGCACCAAGAGTAGTGAAGTTCACTGGAGAACTCAGCAATGCAGTAATGGAAGAGGGGGGTGAAGCCACCCTGAAATGTACCATCTCCTTGGACGATGCAGTGGTGACTTGGTATCGAAATGGGGTCAAGATTGAAAGCAACAAAAAATACACCATCAATAAGAAAGGCACAAACCACAGTCTAACGATCAAGGAGCTGGTCCTGCAAGATGCAGGAGAGATTATGGCAGAGTCAGAAGGGATACAGACTAAGGCATCTCTCAAGGTCCGAGGTAAGACAGCTCTGAAAGGGCTGGAGGGTCAATCAGGATATCATATCAAGGCAGTGATCCCCAACCAGTGGCTCATGAGCAACATGTTGCTCATCAACCCCTTGGATGTTGCTCCCAGTGGTCTCAAATCAGGTACTTATTTTTTAATTCCTGGCTTGGAGGCACATTTTGGTTGCCTAAAAACCAGGTGTTCTGCCAAACAGAGCCTCCTGTAGTGTGCCAGTCCACATTGGGGCTGTTCTCCAATTAGAGAACTTATTTGGCACCCCAGGAATGGTTGCTCTCCCAACACTTTTTAGGTTCTAGCTCACGGGTACAAAAGGCTGAGAACCCCTGATATAAAGGTATTCAATTATTTTATAATGTAAGATTTTTTTGACATAAACTGGAAGAAGGGCTGATTTTTAGTGTAGGGCATGTGGAAAGAGAAATATTATGTAAAAAAGATAACCTTTTACAATCAATTAATATAAATTTATTCAGCCATTCTTAAATATAATGGGTGACAACATTTTTAATTCAGAAAAACCACTGACTTTCAAGAAAAAGCTGGAAGCTATCACTGTCGAGGAAAGACAAACCGTCCGGTTTGAAGTCGAAGTCTCTAAGGCCACCAAGGAAGTGAAATGGATGAAAAACAGCATTGTCCTGCAGCCCTCTGAGAACATAGAGATCCAGTCTGAAGGAACTAAGCAGATCCTTATCCTTAAGAATGTCACGTACACTGACCGAGGCCTGTACTGCTGTGAGACCCTGGATGACAAGACACAGGCCAAGCTCAATGTGGAAAGTAAGATCTTGTTTCTTTTCTAGTTCACTGTCACTGTTTACCCCAAGATATTCAAGGAAGGCATCCCATAATAAAAATGATCATCAAAATGAAATTAAAACAATTTGATGTATGAAAGATGGATACAAGCTTATTATGTTTAGTTCCCATAGATGAAATTCTTGACGGTTATCATATTTGGATAATTCAACTGGACTGGACTTTAATGTCCCTTATTTTCGTTGCTTCTTAGTGCGTCAAGTGAAAGTTGCCAAAGGGCTGAAGGATGTAGAAGTCCACGAGAAAGATAGTGCCACTTTTGAGTTGGAGCTGTCCCATGAAGATGTGGAAGGATTTTGGATGAAAGACGGGATCAAACTGAAACCGTCAGATACATGCAAAATGACTTTCAAGGGAAAGAAGCACTCTCTAACCCTGTCTTCTCTGAAGATGGATGATTCAGGTCCTGTGGTATTTAAATCAGAAGGACTGCAATCTTCTGCCAAGCTCACTGTTAAAGGTTGGTTTTATTTATGTAAATACTAGTACTGTCATGGTTTGGCCAAATGTCAATGATAAGCAAACTCTTAGTAGGATCTTCCCAGTATTTCATATATCTTGTATAGCTATTTTATGGCACTTGGCTATTAGTACATCTTTGTATATAAATACCCCTTTTGGCCACTCTATGGTAGAACATGGGTTATATGTAGGTCAGAGGAGATATATAACTGCACAGCACAAAATGATAAATGTCAGAATATTTCACATGATAGTAAGCACAAACTAGACAGTGCAATTAGTTATCTGCAGCACTCCTGGATTTCTTCAGCACTGATATTTTCTCCCCTTGTTTCTCACAAGTGCCACTATCTTTTTTTGAAGTGGGGCTCTGGTTTGTGCTGCTACAGAATCTGAACTCAGTCCTCCCTTACAAGGTCTCTTTCTCCAAAGCGAACTTCTCCAGGTTCTCACAGGATCTGTATATACTGTACATGCTGAGCTGCCTTTGCTTACCCTTTTTTCCTGTGGAAAACACTATTCTTCCAGCTAGGTTTCCATCCCTATTCTTTCTTAGGGTGCAATATACTGGGGTACACAAACACTTTGTATAGATGTCAATATCCTTACAGTGGTTTAAACCAGCACGAATAATTCTGTTTTTAGGCTGCCCTGAGAACTATGGGAACTACTTCCCCACATAACAAGAATGACAAAGTTGCATTCCAAAACACTGAGACATCCTGACCCCAAACTAAAATGCATGGGTTTAAAAACCAAGAGCTACTTAACTTCTAAAGGAGCAGAGGCAACTTGAGGCCCAAATACCAAGAGATAAAGACAAACTAGAGGTTATCAGATTGCACAACAATTTTGCCAGTTTAATCCATTATTTTGTAACATAGGTTTATTTGGTAGAAATGTGTCTGGTATTGGCCTTCCATAAATAAATGGAATTTATCTCTGCAGAACCACCAGTAAAAATCACACTACCTCTGAAAGACATTAAAGCACCGGAGAAGGAAAAGGTGACATTCGAATGTGAGGTGTCTAGACCTAATGCTGAAGTGAAATGGTTCAAGGTATATTTTCGTACCTTTCATTATTTTATATACTATAATCAAACATTCCAAAGGACACTTGTTCTCCTAACTTGTCAGTGGCCTTCTGGTTAATCATGGGACTTATAGCTAGATTCTTCCAATAATGTCATCTTATGGCAAAAGCCTGATCTAGATAAGTATCATTTTGCTCATCGCCAACAACCCTGATCCTGTTTCTATCCACTGCTAAATGTTCTTTTCTTCACCTTCTTTTCTGCTTAAGGATGGTTCTGGGTTAAAACCAAGCAAAAAAGTTGCCATTATTTCACAAGCCAAGAAAAGGAGTGTGACAATTCACAAGTGTGAGCGTGAAGACCAAGGAACATATGTTTGTGATGCAGGAGAAGACAAGACCTCTGCATACCTGACTGTACATGGTAAAAGTTCAAAAATATAAGCTAACTCCATAGGCCAGTTAGTTCAATAACTGTGGGGCTCTCCAAGGATGCACAGACACTTTATTTACTAAACTCTGAAAGCAAAAATCCCGAAAATTTTTTGATTGTTTAGTATAAAATAAGGCTTTTAAAAAATCACGAATTTTTCAGAATTTATTATACCCCAAGGATGGAAAATCAGGAAAATCTCAGAACTGTTGAGGTTGCATATAAGTCAATGGGAGAAGTCCCACTGATTTTTTGATGTGCACTGGGTTTCATGGAATACCTCAAAGTTTTCTGGGTTTTCGCGCAAAAAGCATAAGAGATCAGAGTTTTCGGGTGAAAAATATGATAAAATTGTGAAAAGCCGATTTTCGGTAAAATCTAATAATAAATACGCTGAAAAAACCTGTGCGGATTAGATTGGAGTTTGTGGCTGGAAATGTTGAGATAAATTCAGACTTTGATAAATAGTCGGAATTGGGGTGAATGCTAATTTTCCTTACTGAAAATTAGTATGGAAAATTAGCATTTCCCCCTATAAATGTGGAGTAAGGAAACTTAGACTTTGTTATTCATGTTTGTGTATATTCATCTGGGTGTGAATGTTGTGTTAAAGTGTTAAAATGTCAAGGATGGTCAAAAACAAAAGGAGGGAGGGATGGATGTAAAATGAGGAGGGATGGATGTAAAGAAGTTGGGTAATCAATAAAACTAATGCTAGATACTAAGACAGTATATGGTATGAAATTCATACCATGAAATAGTTTCCATAATATGGAAAAATCCACTTTATTTCTGTGTCCCTTTATGTTGTTACATTACTATTGTACAGTGTGTATTACCCATCCCCCATTCAAATTCATTTAAACCATAGGTCGAGACATCCAGATCGTTAAACCGCTTGTGGATGTGGAAGTGGTAGAAAAGGAGAGTGCATCATTTATGTGCCAGATTTCTCATGATGAGGTGCAAACCCAGTGGTATAAAAATGGCATCAAACTGAAAGCAGGAGAGAATGTAAAGATGCGTCAAGAAGGTGAGCCTGGTTGGCACAGGTGGCCAGTTATAGGTTAATGTTCCTCAAGCCAGACAGGATCTTTACTTGACTCAATCTGATTTTTTTCCCCTTTAGGAAGAACATATTCATTGGTTTTCCAGAGTGTCCAGGCTGAGGATGCAGCTGAAATTAAATTTGTGGCTGAAGCATCTGAATCTCGGGCAAAACTAAAAATAAAAGGTAGAAAGCATTTGAAATTTCGTTTTTTTTAAATATTTATCAGAGGGGAACTGTTTTCCCAAATTCCCTAGAGGAGAACTCTAAAAATCTTCTTGAACTCAGTGATGCTGGCCATCAATAATGTCCAATGTCCAATGTCTGGGGACAATTTGGTTTGATCTTGTAGTCACTCATTGGACCATATAATTATGTTATAAATGACCTGTAACTTTCAACTGAAGCTACTGCTCTTTTAATAGTTATTTTGCAAAGCCATGAACTTGGGTGGGGCCACATACCAAGCTTTCCATTTATCCTGGCCATTAGAAAATAAACATTATAGACCTCTGACTTCATTTATTGTTTTTTTTATTTTTTATTATTTATTATTTCATAAACAAATATTTTAGGTAGTATGTTCATGTTGCTTATAACATAATGAAACATTCTTTGTTGAGTTAAAAGCTATTATTTTCAACAAATCATCACCATCATCGTTCATAAGATAGACAGTCACTAGATAAGGCATCAATGATTTGTTTTACATGAATTTATATGCAATTTATTTTCGTTCACATATCGGTCTTGACTTAGTTTAACTTATTCACCTATTCCCATCATAATACACAATACACATGGACCCTTCTTCGCATGAAACCTTATGACTGTATCAATATCATTCCAGAACTTCCCTTAAAAATTGTGAAGCCCCTCCGTGATAAGATTGCTATAGAGAAGCACAGGGCATTCCTTGAGTGCCAAGTTTCAAGAGCTAGCGCAGAAGTGACTTGGTACAAAAAGAACAAGCAGATTGCCCCGGGTGATAAATATGAGATTGTGAGCCAGGGGCTGTACAGAAAACTCATCATCAATGAAGCAGAGTTTGAGGATGAAGATACCTACACATGCGATGCTGGAGATGACAAGACTTCAGCTAAACTTCTGATTGAAGGTGAGAAACATTAGTATAGCTTGAAAAATACTAAACATTTTACAGCATTCTTAAGTACAAGAGCGACTTGAAAGATGCAAAGATACCAACGTCAATTATCAAAATGATTTAATTAAGAATTAAATGAAAACTGTAACCAACAAAGTGGAGGGTAATTACACAACAAGAGTTTGATGACATTCTAAACATAGATCATACAGTACAATTTTTTTCTGTATTTTTACTTCTAAGTGTATGTAACATTCTCCTGGTGCTATCTTCTAAGGTGGGATTACTAAAGGTACATACCTACTGGAGGTCAGACAAAAAAGTAGTGAGAACCTATGTATAACTGGTTACAACGGCACCTCTAAGTAAAAGGCCACTTAGAAACTGCACACGAGCAGCAGTAATTGTAAGGTTCAATATATGCACAAAGTCTCAAGCCTCTCTAGAGGTAGTGGAGCCTTCCATGTGCACCTTTCACTTGTGGCCTCTGTCTGTACCCTCCCAATCGTAGCTTGGTTACTTTTACTTGAGATCTCAGACAGCTGTGCAGAGCTGGTGTTCTCAGCAACAATGGTAGTCAAGTCCTGGACATCATGCATTGGTTATGATTATACATGAGTACAATTGGGTTCGGAAAGAGCTTCAGGTTTCCTGCCCAAGTTTTGTGAGGGCTCCTTCCTCTCTGGTTCCCTGATATGCAGAATGTAATGTTATTACGCAGCACCACTACTAGTGGGTGAGTACTGCATGTTTCCACAGATATATTGATACATAAGCTGCAATTTTCCTTGACTAATAAAAGTTAAAAACCTAAAATTACAGGTCCTTGTATTTTATGACATATATCTTTCATTTTTCAGAACAATCAATTAATATTGTGAAGGAACTGGCAGATGTAGAAGTGACACAGCCTGAATCTGCTACATTTGAATGTGTCACATCGATTGTGTCAGTGAAGCCCCCGAAATGGTCCCTCGGTGGAGAAGTTCTTTGTGATGGAAAAGGCATCACCATAGAACAAGATGGAACCGTCCACCGACTGACATTGAGAAAGACTTCTCCTGAGATGTCTGGAGCTGTCCAGTTTCACATTGGAAAGTCCAAGTCTTCTGCCAAACTTTTGGTTAAAGGTAAGGTGTAGGAGTTGTTGTGTTGTAAAAACCATATAAAAAACATACAAAATACATACCGAAAGGTGGCTGCAACTGAAGATATTTGAAACAGCCGCCTTCTTCTACTTAGTCCATCTTAGATAGGGTTCCTTGTTATGCAGAATCCCAAATATTCATTCACAATGGAAAATGTGGGGAATTGCTCTCTAATTTAATCAAGCAGAAGTAAGTTAAAGGAACAGTTAAACCAAACAATGAAAGGGCCCGAATGTAATGGAAATATAATGTACTATTGTGCTGCACTGGTAAACTTGTGTGTTTGCTTCAGAAACGCTATAAACTACTACTATAGTTTATATAAACAAGCTGCTGTGTAGCCAAGGGGGCAGCCATTCAAGCACAGGATACACAGTAGATAACAGATATGCACTGAAGAATCTCATTGTATGTTACAGAGCTTATGTGTTATCTGCTATGTATCCTGTGCCTTTTCTCCTTTTTCCAGCTTGAATGGCTGCCCCCATGGCTACACAGCAGCTTGTTTATATAAACTATAGTAGTACTTATCTGTTATCTACTGTGTATACTGTGCTTGAATGGCTGCCCCCATGGCTACACAGCAGCTTGTTTATATAAACTATAGTAGTACTTATCTGTTATCTACTGTGTATCCTGTGCTTGAATGGCTGCCCCCATGGCTACACAGCAGCTTGTTTATATAAACTATAGTTGTGTTTTTGAAGCAAACACACCAGTTTTACCAGAGCAGGGCAACTGTACATGATATTTTTATTACTTTAGGACACTTTAATTTTTTGGTGTTACTGTTCCTTTAAGTTAGTTAAGCCCGTTTTTACCCCACCGTTTTTTAGAATACCGGCTTTAGTCTGTGTTTCATAAGGGAATTTAAAAATGAAGAATAACTTCAGTCCTTCACATTCTGATCTGAAGAACATGAATTAAGCAGTCCAAATTTAATCAGGCAGACATTTATTGTTCTCATTTTTCTGTTAGAAATCCCCGTTCGGTTAACCCAACGTATTGAGGATAAGACTGCCAATGAGCGCCAGACTGTGATACTGTCCTGTGAATTTAAGCCTCCTCCCAAATTTGTGGAATGGTTTAAAGATAAAAGTCAAATTGAACCATCAGAGAGGTTCAAACTGAAGCTGGAGAGGAACATGGCAGAGCTCAAAATATTACAGGTGACTCCAGAGGATTCCGGAACATATACCTGCAAAGCTGGAGATGCCGAGACATCAGGAAACCTGAATGTACATGGTATGAAGGTTTTAGATTATATATTAGTGTTTGTTGTCATCTGTATTTTCCAATACTGGAAGACCAACTTAGCCAGCCAAAGTTGCAAACACAAAATTGGATTGTGCACATCCCCTGTACCAGTCATTCTTTGCATGTTTTGGCACAAGTTCATGGCCATCATTACGTGTCATGGTATTCACCATATTTTACTCCTAATGTGCTCTGGTCAGATTTGCATATGTTTGCACCTCCCTGCCTGATTGGAAAAAGTGTTTAAGGCACTGGTCATTTGCATTAGGCAATGCTAACCCTTCAATCCCCTGGTTAAAGTAACCCCCATATGGTGGGTTTGTTACAAATGGGTCAAATTGGCTTGTATGTTCATTGCATGCAAACTCCTTCCTCTGGATCTTACAGGCAACACAGATGGATCCAAAGTTAACCTAAGTCTACTCCCTCCTCAACTTATATATAAGGCTACTATTGGGGTCATTGTCATGTCATTGATCAGACAGATTGAAAATTATCTTTGTCCAAGGACCCATTAAAATAATAAATAAAATGTCAGTTCTTACTAACAAATACAATATATTGACATCACAACGGCTAGATCCAAAATAACTAAATTACCTTTATGGAGATATGTTTACTTGATATATAATTTGTAAAACCTTAAAAAAACTAGGATTTTAATCAGTATTTTCAGTTATTGTACATTCCCTATCTATTTTCCATAACAGCCCGTGATGTGAAAGTCCTGAAGCCCTTGAAGGATGTAGAGGTTGAAGAAGAAAGCTGTGCTGTGTTCTCCTGTGAGTTGTCCCACGATGATGAGGAGGTGGAATGGTTCCTGAACAACACCCTCCTATACTCCAATAATTTCAATGACATTCAGAAAATTGGGGCCACTCACACTCTTACGCTGAAACAGGTGGCCCCCGAGGACTCTGGAACAGTGAGTGTGAAGACTAAGAAACTCTCCTTCAGTGCACAGCTAAAGGTCAAAGGTTGGTGTAATGACTGGCATTGTCTGATGGCTTTAAGTTGATAGCTAATGATTGCTGAATTATTTACAATGTTTTTCCAAATACGGCATTTATTTAAACTAGCAGTAATGCAGGTGACAATTTGCTAGCGAAAAAGACGCGCTAGGGGTCATTCACACTCTTTCGCCAGGCTACTTTTCGCTCTGGCGAATGGTCATTACTCCCCAAATTCAATAAAGTGCAGATTTTACTGAAATTACCTATTTAGCCAGAGTTGTCTTTGCCACCTCAGACCAGGTGAAGGGCATTAAAGTAGGTAGAACTTCCTCAGTCTTCTGTCACTTACTGTACATTATATTCTGTGAGTCGAAAAGGCATCAAAGTTCAAAAAACACTTTTTTCTGATTGCCTGCAAAAGAGCTAACTTGAACTTTTTTAGATAACCAGTTTTCCTCATACATTTGCAAACGTATGGAACATTAATTTTACAGTGGGCACATGTGTTGGGCATTAGAATAACTCTATTAAGGTTCCCTGGACATGTGTTTTAAAAAGTGTAATTTGTAAGTATATGCCCCAACATTTAATATAAAGACGTCCATACAACTTTAGATTTCCCGACCCTATGCAAAGTGACCTGAGCGCAAGATCCCTAACGAAGTTTTGCTAGGCAGAAATGAATGCTAGCACACCTTCACTATCAAATGCTTGCATTGCCGAAGTAACGCTAACGAAAAGTCGCCAGTGTTCGGTGCCCACGACAAAACTCCGCCTTTTAGTGAATTAGCGTAGTATGAGCATATTTGCGCTTATGTCTTTCTTCCCAAAAGTTCCTACTCTAAGGTGCACATTTACTAAGCTCGAGTGAAGGATTCGAAGTAAAAAAACTTTGAATTTCTACGTTTTTTTTGGTACTTTGACCATCGAATAGGCTACTTCGACCTTCGACTACGACTTCGATTCGAACTAAAAATAGTTTGACTATTCGACCATTCGATAGTGGAAGTACTGTCTCTTTAAAAAAAACTTCGACTACCTACTTCGCCACTTAAGACCTACCGAGCTTCAATGTTAGCCTATGGGGACCTTCCCCATAAGCTTGCTAAGCTTTTTCTGATCGAAGGAAAATCCTTCGATCGATGGATTAAAATCCGTAGATTTTTCTAAATCGAAGGATTTTACTTCGATGGTCGAATATCGAGGGTTAATTAACCCTCCATATTCGACCCTTAGTAAATGTGCCCCTTAGATTACTGGAGTAACCCAAGATTCTGCATGTACTATTTAAAAACATAACATAATAAGGATTTTCTTGACCTGTTGATTGCTTATATTGTTGGAAACATAAGATGGTCTGTATGTTTTGTCCAGAAAAAACAGCAGTTTTCATGAAGTCCTTAGATGATGCTGTAGGTGAGGAACGAGGAATGGTTACTTTAGGGTGTGAAGTCTCCAAGGCCAAGGTGAAACCAGTCTGGAAGAAAGATAACCAAGTCCTACCCAATGGAGACAAGTATCAGCAGATGCAGGCAGGAAAAACCGTGTGCTTGATCATCCATGACCTTAACAAGTCTGATGCAGGACTGTACATCTGCGATATTGGAACAGATACTGCAAAGTCCAAAATCAGTGTTCAGGGTATGTAATAAATGAATTGCTGCTGTTTGATGGTAGAATTCTACTTCTAAAGTCATGTGGCACAAGATTGCTCTGCTTCTTCGCACAACCAAGCTAAAACAGAGTGCTGCATGCCTTAATTATTGTCTGGGTTCCTCCTGTAGGCCTTTGTTCTTCTGTGGTGACCCGTATGCATCAGTCTGTGTACTGTACACATACTGGCCTGTTTACTTTGGTTCATTGGGCCATTAGCTACCTCTCACTGCCCTTCTAGAAAAATAACATTATTCTCAAGAATTACTAGGTGCAGGGAAATTTTCCTAACATCCAAATGGGTAAAGTATTGCGTGCAGCTAACTAGTAGAGGACTATTATGTTGCAAAAAAAACTATTTCTTAGCCATAAAAAATACTTTTATGTAAATTGCAAAAATGCATAGGCAAAAACTGTAAATAACAGACATAAAAGCTGGTTTCAAAAAGTTGTGATTTTTTTTTGTAATGAGTGCAGCTTGTTATAATTAAAAGAAATGTTTAATTTCATTAAAATTCAATTCAGAGAAAAAAACACATTAGTGAATATTTTTGAATTTGTGTTTTTTTGAAAACTTTGCATTTTAAATATTTTTTTTAGAAATTCGAAAAAAAAAATTGGCAGCTAATAATGGGATTTTACAGGGTTTTTATTTTTTTCTGCTAATGCCGTATATACTCGAGTATAAGCCGTCCCGAGTATAAGCCGAGGTACCTAATTTCACCTCCAAAAACTGGGAAAGCTTATTGACTCGAGTATAAGCCGAGGGTGAGAAATGCAGCAGCTTCTGGTAAGTTTTAATCAAAAAATTGAGGGTTTCTGCTCCCATTGGAGGTGCCGGCGTCTCGTTTTTGGATGCCGGCGACCATTCTTGGACGCCGGCGACTATTCTTAGGCGCCAGCGACTATTCTTAGACGCCGGCGACCGTTTTTACGCTTGACCCGAGTATAAGCCGAGGTAGAGTTTTTCAGCATATTTTGGGGGCTGAAAAACTTGGCTTATACTCGAGTATATATGGTAAAATGCCCTTTTTCCTCAATGAGCAATTTATTCTTTTGAAAACTGTATAACATTTACAATCTATTTAACTGCCCAACAATGTGTATGATTAAAAGTTGTTGCACAATTTGTCATTTAAACTTACTCTAACAGAGCTCAACATTGGAATCACTAAGCGTCTCAAGAGCTCGGAGGCTAAAGAAGGTGAGAGTTGTACCTTTGAGTGCATTCTTTCTCACGAGAGCATCGATGAATGTTCCTGGACAGTGAATGGACAGAGTGTAGAAGGTGACCAACGTTTCAATGTCTCTAATAAGGGACGGAAATATGTACTTCATATAAAAGAAGTGAGAGCAAGAGATGCTGGGGAAGTCATATTCACAGCTCGAAATCTGAACTCCAAAGCATCACTGACTATTAAAGGTAAGGATGGCTAATATTATTGCCCTCCCAGATGTTTACAGAAGTAGCTATAAATTGAAGATGGACATTCATAATAATGCAAAAACAGAGGTGAAACATTAGACAAAGCTTCACCCCCTTGTATAAATTGGGCACTCCTTTTCAGGATTTGCTTTCAAATTAGAACGTTTACCACAATTAAAATTTTTATTTGCACTTAAACTCATGAAATCAAATTATATTTTCCAAACCACAAATATTTGTTATTTAAACTGAAATATTAAACATCTAAAGTTCTAAAGTAAAAACTTCTAAGTAAACTTTTAAAGTTCATGTAGACGCATTCGGAGTTGTCATGGGTAAAATATGAAAAAAAAATTCAATTCGAGTTTTCAGAATTTTTAATATTTTTGAGAGTTTGTAGATAGCGATGGGCGAATTTGCGCTTCACAGAAAAATTCTTTCACGGGAAATTTGCAAAACGGTGAAAAATTTGCGCCGGTGTCTAGTTTTTGACAACATTGTTTTTTGATGCTGGCGAATCGTGCAAATTTGCCGCGAATCCGCTCCTGGTGAATAAAGTCGCCCATCACTATTTGTAGACCCATTAAAAAGTAGAATACAAAATTGATGCATTCAAGTTTTTACACAGTTTCATTCAATCAAGTTTTTTTAAATTTTATTTATTTTTTCGTAAAAAAAGCAAACATTAAATTTTCATGTGATTTTGTGTTAATTTTAAATTTTAATTCAAAATTCACACATTTGGATTGTGGTAGAAATTGATGGTTTTAATAGAAACCATTGTGGCAGCTCAAATGTAGTGGAGATGGAAACACGAGCACCTAAACATGGAACCAGATATTTGGGGGTATGGTGATACTGGATTCATGAAGTACAGACTACCAGACAAAATCTGACTTTTATTCTCATGGAAAAATTTTACTTTTCTTAAATTTAATTGTATTTAGTGTATATTTATTAGTTAGTTAGTCTATTGTGGGTTAGTTGTTTTATTAGTACCTTCTCTCCTTCAGAAAAACCATCTGAAATAATAAAACCATTGGAAGATAAAACCGTTCCAGTGGGAGAAGACGTTATTTTGAAGTGTGAACTATCTAAAGAAGACGCAAATGTAAAATGGTGCAAAGATGGAAAAGTGCTGAAGAAAAGCCAAAAATATGAATTTTTCCAGGAAGGAACTGAAACCCGAATGACAATCCATGAAGTCACGTCAAAAGACTCTGGAGAGTATACTTGTGAAACCAGCATCTCCCAAACAAAAGCCAGCGTCCAAATAAAAGGTATAGCAAGAATAAAGTTACCTGTACAGAACTGTGAGAGATAATTAAGCTTGACATAAAATAAGTTATGTTTTACTCCCATATTTTAGTATTTATTTACTATTTAAAAAAAAAAAAAAAAAGATATTTGTTTATCTATAATGTTGATTTAAAATGTGGCAGGTAAAACCAGTTGAGCATCTATAGAAGTCAATGGGAGGTGCATTTTGAACACTCAATCAATTTTTTGAGATTTTTAAAACAATGTTAATGAAAGTGGATGGAATTAAGTGCTGTTTTTTTTTCTTCAACTTAACATGATTAAGCTTATCCAATTAAGTTTTTTCATAAGTAGTGATCCAGGAAAAAATTGTCCTGTAAAAAAAAAGTTGATACAGTTTAATCGTGAATTTTTTCCCCATGATGACATTTCCAAACTCAAAAACTGATAAATCAGCCTCTTCATTTTCTGTACAATTTTTATGCTATGCTGGTAATGGTTCAGAACAGATCTGGGATTTAATTATCAACTAGCAATGGCTAATACGGCTCAGAGCATGTATTCTTCATTTTTATTAACCTGTAGTTTTTACCGTCTTGATTTTTGTTTGTTTTGATAGAAAAACCCAACTGGTTCAAAAAGGAATTGTCAGATATTAATATTGAAGAAGGAGAGTCTGCAGTTTTTAACTGTGAGACAGAGAAGAAGGCATCCTCTGTAACCTGGAGAAAAGGGATAATGGAGATCAAATCAAGTGAAAAATATGAAATAAGTCAAAAAGGCAATGCCCTAAGCTTGCAGGTCAATGACTTGGAGAAGAGTGACAGTGACCTCTATGTATGTGATATTAAGGACGCACAGACGAAGGCCAACCTCACTGTCAAAGGTAAGAGTACTTGGCTTGAATTGGCTAAAATATTTTTTTGTACAAAATTCAGAGCAGCAGATAGCTGCAACACGTGATCTAATCGTTCTGGCAATAAAAGCTGAAACAGAAACCATCTTTTGATCTTCAAGGATCATCTAAAGGCATAGTCTATGTACTGAAGACCAACAGTTTTCTGCTTCATGTTCCTGAGCAACAGTTAATTAAAGCAAGAAATAGAACATTGTAGTTGCAAACCAACATGTAGTGGAAGCATGACATTTTGGCCAAAGGGTTTGATGACCATATTGACCTTCTCTAGAAAGAGAGTGGTCACTGCATGATGACAATGGAATATATTGGTCTCAGTTTTAATATATTGAACTGGAAGTGTAATCCTGTTTGATTGTCATTACTGATAAGAAGATGCAGAATGCCAACTGATCTTATTTTTTTGCCAAAGACATGAACTACCTGCTGCAGACACTTACATGCCATCACTCTGTTTGAATCTTCTAATCTTTTTTTTCTTTCTCCGTGCATGGTTCACTAAATAGCACTTTGGCCTAGTAAATATTCAATATTTCATTCTCGATTTTTTACAGTGGGATGTATTTAGCAAGGAATATTAATGATGAAAATGTTCTTTTCTAGAGATAAAGTTTGTAATTGGTGAAACCATTTCAGACCTTAAAATAACAACCATTAAGCAAGATTTATAGTATTTTGTCTGTCTGTGTGGATTTTGCATTTTGCCCATTCTACTAATCAGAAAGCTGCTTAAGGTACAGAACTCTTAGGGGGTTATTTATTAAAGTCTGAAATCTTGAAAATTTTTAGTTTTTTTTTTACTATAAAATCCAAATGTTTTGGTATTTATTAAAGCCCAATGCTGAAAAAAGTCAGCATCTGAAAATCCGGTATCTCAGATCTGCTGAGGTTGTCAATAGGGGGAGGTCCATATCCTATTTGGAAGTTTCTGTGGTCTGCATTGGAATTAACCCAAAAATCTGACTATTTCGGGCTTTTCAGGCAAAAATCCGAAAAATTTTGACTTTTCAGGAAAAGGCCAGAAAAATCGAGCAATTCAGGAAAAAAATCAGAAAAAAATCATACAATTTGGATTTTCACTCAATTTTATTGAGTTTTTCACTGATTAAATCATGTTTTTTTAATAATAAATAAGGTCAAATTGTGGATTCTAGTTTAGTATGACTATTTTAATACTCGGATTACTTTTTTAAAATTCAGATTTTGATAAATAAGGCCCCCCATCTTGACGATGCTCCAAGAGAGAGAGAGGTCAAAGGTGACCACAACGTCCCATGTGCCATTGTCCTGATAGTAGGTTATTTCAGTTTTGAAAATCTACGTGTTTACGTAATACTCATTTTGGGCTGAGACAAAAGTCCTTGGAATAAGGAAAGAACCCCCTATGTCGCAGTTAGTTATGGTCATTATTAAGCTGAATTCAGAATCAGACATTATCAGGAAACACATGTTCCTCTGTATTCTACATATTGTTCTGAAATTTATTGTCTAAACCAACACATTCCATTGCACACATACAAAGGGTAGTCAAGGTTCTGAGCTCTTATATCATGCATAGATGATACTAATGTATGCCACAATTCCCAATAATCTGTTGATGAAATTAGAAGCTATAGGAATTGATAATGATTACAAGTGCCTCTGAAATGTATCTGCATTAACCAATGAAACAAGCCATGTCTCCCAATGGCTCCCAACATCCAATGTCATCTGATCTTTCTTCCATTTAAGCCCCACAAGCCTATTTCAAACGGGAGCTACAGAGCACTGAAGCTGTGGAAGGGGAAACAGCCACCCTGTGGTGTGAACTGTCCAATCCTGACGCTGAGGTAGAATGGAGCAAAGATGGAAATGTGCTTAAAGCCAGCAAGAAGCATGAAATGCGAGTGAGAGACCACAGGGTGGAACTACTGATTCACCATTTAGTAGAGGAAGATGCTGGAACCTATAAATGTGGAACTGGGGAAAGGACCTCCTCAGCAACTCTAACTGTGAAAGGTAAAGACCCCACAATGCTAGCTTGTGGGTGCTAGTTAGGGTTGGGACCACCCTTCATAATTTCCCAACATAGCCCTATCGGATGTGTCTTTCCAGTGAGAGCCTAACCACTCAAGGTAAAAATAGTCAAGTGATCACCTGCTTAGAGGGGTCTTGTTGGTTAGCAAAGACACCAGGTTCACTGTGACTGGCTTTACTGCTATTGGCAAATAAGCATCTCCATTACATCTGACCATATAAGAAGCCTTTTAGTGAAAACTTTTAGTGATTTTCTGACTTGAAAAAATAGATCTGTGAAATAGAAACATATGCATCTCTTCCAGTTGAGCAAGTTTTGTTCAAACGAGGGCTCAGGAATGAGAAAGCCAAAGAGGGAGGCAGCGTGAAGTTGCACTGTGAACTGAGCAAGGCAAGTGCGTCTGTTCGTTGGATGAAGGGCAGCCAAGTCCTAGAGAATGGAGAGAAGTACAACATGAAGCTCGTCGGCACTGTGGCTGAGCTGTTTATTTTGAATGCAAAGACCGAAGATTCTGGAGACTATACTTGCGATATTGGAGACCAGAAGAGCACAGCCAATGTGACAGTGACTGGTAAGAACATCACATTATGTTTCTTTCTTACTTCCAGGTTGGCAGTACATTCAAAGTTTCATACTTCTGTACTCTTTATCCATTCCCTTAATAAATAAGAGGACATGTGAGCTATAAAAGTCCACTAAGCTCTTCAAAGAAAGGCACAACATTTTAAATACTGTCATGGGAAAACATGTGTTTTTCAAAATGCATCAGTTAATAGTACTGCTCCAGCAGACTTTTGCACTGAAATCCATTTTTCAAAAGAGATTTTGTGATATTTTATTTTGAAATTTGACATGGGGCTAGACATGTCCATTTCCCAGGTGCCCCCAATCATGTGACTTGTGCTCTGATAAACTTCAGTCACTCTTTACTGCAAGTTGGGGTGATATCACTTCCCCCCAGCAGCACATCAGCAGAACAATGGTAAGTAACCTATCTAAGAACAGCACTCAATAGTAAAATCCATGTCCTACTGAGACACCTTCAGTTACATTAAGTAGGAGAAACAACAGCCTGCCAGAAAGCAGTTCCATCCTAAAGTGCTGGCTCTTTCTGAAATCACATGACCAGGCAAAATGACCTGAGATGCACCTACACACCAGTATTACAAAAAAAAACACTTGTTGGGATAAGAATTAATTAAATTTTACATGGTAGAGTAAATTATTTGTAGTGTAAATTAAAAATCATGACTCCCTTATAATAATATATATATAATAATTACATGAAAAAGGATAAGAATTTGCTATGATTATGGGACATTTCTAATAGTGTTTGCCTTACTTGTGGTACCATAGCAATGCTCAGGGTTGGAACAAGACCATTCCATTGTTAACCCTGTTATAAACTGCAGGAACGAGTGAACTCTTAAAAACTGCTTCTTCTACATAAGATATGCACAACGAATAATGAAACATTTGTTTCACACTTTTCTATCTTTAGCCCTGCCCGTTCGCTTCAAACAAGACCTGAAAGATGCTGAGATTGAAGAAGGCTCCTCCGTGACGTTATCTTGTGAAGTCACTAAGCCTGACGCCCCAGTCACGTGGAAAAAGGGCATCACAACCCTTCAAGCCAATGAGAAATATGAATTTAGGCAAAAAGGATGCCTAGTAGATTTAATTATTCATAAGGCAGGACCAGAGGATTCTGGTACCTACACTTGTGATACTGGAAACCAACAGACTTCTGCACGTGTTAAAGTTAAGGGTGAGAAAACCAAAATGATAAAAGCACAGCTATTGAAGCAACAATGAATATTATCGGCAGTGAATGTTGTTTTAGCATAGTGCATATTATAATTCCACGATTCAATTTATGTGTTTTTCTTTGGTAGCAAGGGTTTCTAAACCCTTGTTACATTGAGTAAGGACATATTGAGTTTTTTATGTGACCTCTGCCTTTTGGCTAAGATAAAGTGTAGTATCTGTTCTTAGTTGAAAGGGATACTCTGTAGCTAAGGAGGGTATTTCGGGAGCCCCTTCCCTGGTGAAGCAGAGAAACACTTGATCGTTTGGCCAAGGGCCTGCTCAAGAAATGAAGCCCCATAAAGTGCCCCAGGCCTTGCAAACCTGGGGTGCCAGAAGAACACTGGTGGGTGGTCACCATGAAGCACTGGCACTTTAAATGCCCGGATCACTTTCTTTTGCACATGTCCTAACCCCAGAGTTTTTGCATGGCAATATGATACATTTTTATAATTCCGGCCATTCATCTGGGGCATTTTTTTAAATTATATTTATTTATTCTTTTTTTAGCACTTTTTGCACTTTAAGGATTCCAGTGCAAGACTTTCGGGTCAAGTGCTGATCCAGGGGGCAATGTGTGGCCATTAGGCTCCTTTCTCTTCTGAACTCTGGCCCCGCAATGCACGCACATCACCTCCGCGGAGTTTAATACAGGCAGATATAACTCCTCAGTCCATTGGTTACCCTGCCCCCTTGCACCTTGTGTTTTTAATATTGTACTTAAAAAAACATTCTGCTAGGAGCACTAATGTGGAATGGGTACTCTACAGTACATGCCTGCTAGAAAGTGCCCCTAAGACAACTTGAGGTAGACTTTGTAAGGACAAACTTACTATTGTAAGTTTTACCCCAGCCTTTGCACTTTTGCTTATTATATGATGCCATTGGTTCTTGCTCTCTGATTGCCCCTAATCAACCCATGATGTTCAAGTACTATCAATGGACACATTAGTCACCCAAACTACTATATTGTGCTTGCACCTTACCCATGACAGTGTAGGAGAACAAATAGTTATTCCTGACATACAGTAGCATAGTTTCTTTTTGATTATCAATAAAGTTTGTTGTTCCTATTTGTGCTTCTAGAACTGCCAGCCCTTTTCAAAGAAGAACTTAAACACCAGAAGGTCTCAGAAGGTGAATGTGCTTCCCTGCGCTGCGAGCTCACAAAAGCCAATGCCTCCGTTGAATGGAAGAAAGATCACAGAATGATAAAACAGAGCAAAAAGTATAAGATCCGTCAGGAAGGTGCAGTTTCCGAGCTAGAAATACGTGACCTGGTATTGGAGGATTCAGGAGATTATAGTTGTGTGTGCGGGGACCACAAGTCTACAGCAACAGTGACAGTAGCTGGTAATGCCTTTTTGTTTCTCCTTTACATTCATGGTATACTTTAGGTATATCTGCCTGTATTACACTGTACTAATGGTCTAATAGGTTTGAGGCTGAGACATTTCATGGCCTGTTCAGCTTCAACTGGTTTATTCTAGTAATAGCTAACTTGGATTCTGCCATTTGTTCTTGATCAACCTTTCCTAGCATGGCAATGTTGGGTGAAGGCTGTTGGACACTGAGGTGAGTTGGTACATCTCACAAACAACAATACTTTGTTATGAAGGGATGATTTATGTAAAACTGGAAATGTATATTTCTATTTGTGATGGCACATTTGTTTATTATGAAGATAGAAGAACACAGTGAGCATAATTTAATATAACTTAAGGTTACCAGATCATGGAAGTCTTTCATCAGCACGAATTGCAAGCCAATTGCAGTTAAAGGATAAGTAAGCCTTTAAAACAATCGCACTTTTGCAATCTACATTCATTGTTTGTTTCTCCTGACAACTTCTTCCTTGACTACTTGGTGGTCAGACTGGTGGGAAAATATCCAACAGGTGGCGCTGTTGTAACAAAATTCATTCCTATTAACAGTACATGTAAAGCCTATGACTAAGTGTTTGTAACACGAAACATGTAAGGGACATAATAAAATTTTCTACTTTGCTTCAACAACTTGGTTGAAGATTGCCTCCATTTGAGTGCCTGCTCCATAGTATTTTTTGCTTAGAAAAGCACCCTCATCAATTATTTTAAAGGTTTCCTTATCCTTTAAAAGAAATACAATCAATGCAGTCCTTTTGGCTGGATTGTCTAGATATGTCCCCATATCTGGGAACATTACTTTAATTGTTGCTTCAAGGACATAAGGATTCTGGTCTGTATAATTTGGCTTAGAATGGTTTTTATAACGGTCTATTCTAGAGGGTTGGTTTTGAAGTCAGTAGGATACAAAAGACAAGAGCCTGACCAATTGTCTGCACTGTTTCCATGAGTTAATGAACATCTTTCCAGTGTCTACGGTTTTTTAATCCATTGCCTTGACTATTGAGTGATACTAATGACATTCACTGAACCATACAGGGAGGTACAAGAGTACAATCCAGGGAAAAGATATAAGCTAAAATTACTTATAAATGAGGCTTTAAAGGAGAGCCCAACAAAACAACTAAAATGGCAGTACAATTCCTTGTGAGGGTCTCCTAGTGACACCTACATGAAGTCTTTCTTCTTCATTTTTGTTATGCCTAAGTTTTCCTAAGATTAATTTTGAAAGTAATGGGTTTTTAATATGTTGCTATGTGAGGCCTGGGTGAAAAAAACTTACTGAGTTGTGTTGACATAGTAAACAGTATGAACCCTATCATTGTCCAGCAAAACCCTTACCTACCTGAATATCATCATTTATATTTTAAGAAGAAATACAACAAAATATAAGCACCATAGTATTTCTAGTAATGGAAATAAACATCTCAAGGCTGAATGCCTATGTGACAGCAAAACACTTCTGATGCTCTGACAGTAAAATCCTTGAGGAACAAAGGACTTTACATTAGGGTTCTGCATCAGGACACCTACAGGCTAGAGGCACCTTCCTTATATGACATCTTCATTATAATCTAATTAAGTGTAGGGCACCCAGTATGTTGCTTCTTATAAGACATATTCATTATAATATAATGGGGAGGGTTATTTACTAAAATCCATATTATAAACTAGAATCCACGATTGGACCTTATTAATTATTAAAAAAGCTTGATTTAATTGGATCAGGGGGAAAACTCGATAAAATTGAGCAAAAACCTGAATCATATGATTTTTTTTAGTTTTTTCACGAATCGTATATTTTTTTCAGGTTTTTTCCTGTAAATCCCAGCTTTTTGGAATTTTTGCCTGAAAAGACAGAAATAGTTGGATTTTCGGGCTAATTCCAGAGCAGACCACAGAAACATCCAAATAGGATTGGGACCTCTCCCATTGTCTTATATACAACCTTTGGAGGTCTAAGATGGCAGATTTAGTGATTCTGACTTTTTGCCACATCAGACTTTCATAAATCCTCAAAAATTTGACTAAAAAAAACAAAAAATTTGCGTTTTGCAGCAAAAAGTTAATAAATAACCCCCTGAGTGTAGGACATCCAGTATGTTGGATAATATCCCAGCAATGGAATATATCTACATGTATATATTTAAATCCTGGGTTGTGATAATTCTGAATAGGCAATTGCATCATTTTCCACTGTGTAATTAGATATAACTGCTATTTGATGGTTGACGATCTTTGATGTTCTGATGTGACTTTTTATAATGAAAAACCAATAACTTGCTACAGGCTTTCCAATTCCCTGATCCAAAACAGAATGAAATGTTTCTCAATTAATCCCCCCCCCCCCGAAAAAAAACATTATTTGGTGATTTAGTATCTTTTAGATGTTCAATTTATTCTTTAGCTTCCCCACCGCGTTTCAGTGAGGAACTAAGAGATGAGAAGGCCACGGAAGGCCAACAGGCCACTCTTCATTGTGAGTTAACTAAACCCGGAGCTGTCTTGGAATGGACGAAAGGTCAATCTTTTCTTAAACCTGGTGGGAAATATTCAATGAGGCAAGAAGGTCTTTCTGCTGAGCTTTTAATCAGCAATCTTGAAGAACGTGATTCGGGTGATTACACATGCGTGTGCGGGGATCAGCAGACGACAGCAACCCTAACAGTGAATGGTAAAATATACTCAACGGCTGTTCCATTTGTTGCAATTTACAGTAAATGGTTTCCTATTTTCCATCATCTTTCTGTCTTATTATATACAGTGATAGACATAGGATGTCTTTTCCAGGTATAAAGAAGTAAGATATTATTTTCTTTAAAACGTTGTGGGTTAAAAAAAAAATGCATTGGTTCATCTCTTAAAAAATATATACTAATATCTTATTATACTATTTCATGTTGAAATTTGAAATCATAATCGTGATAGTTGATAGTTGTGGTTTAATTTTGCGGATTAGCTCTTCCGGTATTCTTTAAAAAGAACCTGAGGGATACAGTAGCTACAGAAGAAGAAATGGTCACTCTTCACTGCGAACTCTCCAAACCAGCCACAAAGGTGGAATGGAAGAAAGGTCACCGGCTGCTGAAGGGAAGTGACAAGTATACAATGAAACTTGAAGGCTTGGCTGCTGAGCTGAGTATCAGTGACCTAAACGTGAAAGACAGCGGCGAATACACATGCGTTTGTGGAGACCAGGAGACCACAGCAAACCTAACAGTTAATGGTAAAAAATTGTCGGCATTTAATTCATCTTTTAGATTTAGATTCAATTTACAAAGTCACAAGAATTTGATATCGCAAAATAATGATTGAACTCCATCAAAGACATGGAAGTTATCCCTTACTGTAAAGGAGAAATTCAATGTAGCCCTACAACATGGATCTCTGTAATAACTTTGACATTGTTTAACGATTCCTCTTTATGTTTTCTTCTTGTTTTGGACCAGTAGGACTGTTTGTTACCTTTTAGCTTCTTTGTCATCTTGAATCCATCAATGACCATTCCATATCTCTTCTGCAATCTTCAGCTCTGCCTATCCTTTTCAAAGAAGAACTGAGCAATAAAGAAAGCCCAGAAGGAGAAAAAGTTGCTCTATGCTGTGTCTTGACAAAAGCTCCTGGCCATGTTGAGTGGAGACAGGGTCACAAAGCTCTGAAATCAAGTCCCAAATATGAAATGAGAGTGGATGGGGCTTCTGCAGAACTAATAATCCATAATTTGGAACTGAAAGACATGGGAGAATATACATGTGTGTGTGGTGAACAACAGACTACAGCTGTCTTAATAGTGAATGGTAAAAATTACCTCTAGATTTTCTGAATATAAGAAAACATAATAGTGCCATTGTACTATATAGTAGCCTATAGCTGAAAAAGGGTGAGCAAATACACACATACATGTTATTTACTCTTACTTCTACAGGACGAATTCTATGTTAAATTTTGTAACTTTTAAACATTACTTGTTTATGGAAATCGTACTTAGGGTTTTATAACTTACAGGGGAATCATTATGTTGACTTATTTGTATTACATATCTCTCTCTACCATCTTTTATCTATGCGTGATGGTGTACAGACCATTAACTGAGTGCTCAGCTGATTCTCCTCTAGTTTGACCATTCATTGTGCCCTCTGCATTTCTCAGCCTTGCCTACTCACTTCAAACATGGACTAAAGGATGAGAACATAAAAGAGGGCGACCGAGCTATCCTGCACTGCGAGCTTAGCAAACCCGATGTGACTGTGCAATGGAGAAAGAATAGTGAGGACTTGGTGACATCTGAAAAGCACATATTGCGCCAGGATGGTTCTATTGCAGAATTGGTGATTCCTCATCTAGAAGAAGAGGATTCTGGGGTTTACACCTGTATTTGTGGAGATGTGAAGACCACGTCAACCTTAAGCGTTATAGGTAATATGAATAACAAATTCAAAAAAAGAAAATCTTTTGATTCCCACTGCTAAAGAAGACATATATTTTTGATGGAGAAAGATGGTTCAGGCTAAATGCATCAAACTCTAAGAAACATAGAAGATTATTTTAGTCTTTAATTGTATCTATATTTTTTTTTATTTCAAATTCTGCCAGCTTTACCCCCACGTTTTAAAGAGGACCTTAAAAATAAAGAAGCAGTTGAAGGAGACTCCGTCACACTGCGCTGTGAGCTGACCAAGTCTAATGCTTCTGTCGGGTGGAGGAGAGGACAGGAAGCCCTCAGACCCAATGACAAATATAAGATGAGGCAGGAAGGCCTTGTGGCTGAGATACTTATAAGTCAGTTAGATCTGCAGGATTCTGGGAAATACACTTGTTTTTGTGGAGATCACGAAACAACAGCCATGCTGACTGTGAATGGTAAATCATTGTTGAATCGGTTGCACTTCATTCATAGTTAACAGTTTTCCATAATAACTTCTCATAATCACAGCTTTACCCACATTATTTTGATCATGCATATTCATGATAACCCTTTTTTTTTTTGCTTTCATCACACTGACACCCCAAAGTAAATCAAAGATCAGCCTTAAAAATATTTAATTTGCACATGATTATCTGCTTTTAATTCCATATTAGCTGTGCCACCACAATTTAAAGAGGAACTCAGGAGCAAGGAAGCTGTTGAAGAGAGCTCAGTTGTGTTGACTTGCAAACTGACGAAGCCTAATGCACTACTAGAGTGGAGGAGAGGACACAAGACTCTGAAGACATGCGATAAGTACAAAATGATACAGGAAGGTCTTGAGGCAGAGTTGGTCATTAATAATTTGGACCTGAAAGATGCCGGCGAGTATACTTGTGTATGTGGAGTTCACCAGACCACAGCTTCACTCACTGTGAATGGTAATTCGTTTCCCCCTTGATGTCTTTTCACAAGTCTCCATCCACTCTCAACTGCTTGCCCTTACCCGTCATCATCACCGTCATTAACACTGCCGCCACCTCATTTGCGTCATTGCTACTTGCGACCGTCAGTTCTTTCACCGCTTATATTTCTTGATATTCATTTTGATGTGTTTATGTTCGTTGCTGATTCATTTATATCTACACCAAGTCCATGTCTTTGTTAAAAAATGTTATTCATTGTTTGTTCACCGGTTACACCTCATATTTAATTCATTACATCAATTCATTTTACTTCTTAATTCATTCTTTAACTTTTTGCTGCTGCCACCAATTTTGCATCCATCTAATTTTGCATCCATCTAATTTTGCCTCCTTAAGCTAAATCTCGATGTTTACGCGTTAGAATTTCCAATTGTTTTATCGTCTCTATAAAACAGATATATTTTTAAAAATTTTTAGAAATAGTTCATTTTTAGTACATTTACAATGTACAAAGTAGATTTTTAAATTCCATTTTTAAAAGTTTGCAATTTATTTAATTTTTTTTTATTTCAATTTAACAATAACAATTGCAAGACCAGAGAGAATGGTAAAAAAAACAAACACAAAGTAAATAATTTACTTCCTTTAGAAATTAAATTGAATATAAAAAAATTAAAACAAATAAATTATCATGTTTGTCCTTAAAATAAACAGTTACATTGATTTGTAATCAGTCAAACTGCACAGAAATTCTATCTGTCCAGATCAATGATTGATTTGATCACCCCTAAAATAAGTAGGGTACAAGAAATGGAAATCAAAATCCAAATTTATCTCATTATTTTCTGAAAAATACTCTGAATCTGCAAGCGTTATTTCCCCTTATTTATCAATACATTTTCCCAAAAACTCCAGTGCGGGAAAAAACTCAAAAAATCGTGAAAATCTTACGAAAATTCAAATCATATGAATTTTTCAGGATTTTTGCTGAAAACCACAAAATCTTTGAATGTTTGCATGAAACCCTGCGCAGATCAGGATATCTTCGGGACCTCTCCCATTGACTTATATACAACCTCGGCAGGTCTGAGATGCTGGATTTTCAGATTCAGACTTTTTCCATCCTCGGGGTATAATAAATCACGAAAAATGTGAGTTTTTTTTCACTTAAACATTTGGATTTTATTGTCAAAAAGACTCAAATTTTTTGAGTTTTTGGCATTTGGACTTTAATAAATAACCGCCTAATAGTTACTTTTAATATTAAATTGACATAAATAAAAATATAATAGTATATACTGCAACTTGGGCATCCATGGCTATTAATTAGATTAATTAGAAAATCTTTCGTGATTCATGTTGTCCAAAATATTTTCTTGGTTTTGCCTAATTGCCAATTTTTCAACTTTTTTTATGTCTGTTTATTGACAGGCTCTTTTTTAAGTAAATCTTAAGCAAACAACCAGCTTTTCCTTAGAAGTAAAAATAAAATTAGTTGTTTTGAGTAATTCTTAGAAACACTGGAATATTCGGATCACCAATTTACTTCAGCAAAGGGAATGGATCAGAGAACCAACTATTAGTACAGGTATAGGATCCCTTATCCAGAAAGTTCTGAATTACGGAATAGCTGTCTCCCATAGACTCCATTTTATCCAAATAATCCAAATTTTTAAAAATGATTTCCTTTTTCTCTGTAATAATAGCTTGTACTTGATCCCAACTAAGATATAATTAATACTTATTGGAAGCAAAACCAACCTATTGGGTTTATTTAATGTTTAAATTAATTTCTAGTTAACTTAAGGCATGAAGACCCAAATTACAGAAAGATCCATTATCCGGAAAAGCCCAGGTCCCGAGCATTCTGGATAACAGGTCCCATACCTGTATTAGCAAACTCTAGATGCTTACACTCAAACCAAAAGCTTTTGAAGCCAACGTACAACGCCCCACAATTATCAATTTTTATGTAATTATTTTTTTTACTTATTGTTACTTATTCTGAACCATATATGATTTTTTATGATTTTTAACGAGTAACCATGCGGTCTTGTTTCTCGCTTACCAAGTGATTTCATATTCATTGGTCATGTTTAAACCACAATGGGACTGGACTATTTATCTCCTACATTTTTGTCATCTCCCATTAGAATTACCAGCCCTCTTTAAAGAAGAAATCAAACATGCAGAAGAAAGAGAAGGACAGAAGGCTGTCTTCCATTGTAAGCTGACTAAGCCTAATGCAAGAGTAGAGTGGAAGAAAGGTCATGAAACTCTTCAACCTAGTGATAAGCATCAACTGATGCAGGATGGTGTCATAGCGGAACTAACCATCAGCAAACTGGAGTTAAAGGATTCTGGGAATTATACATGTGTGTGTGGAGAGGAGGCCACTACTGCTTCTTTAACAGTTACTGGTAAATGTGTAAAAATAAAAAATGGTCATTGTATAGTATAAGAATCTTCTAACCAAGGTCTTCTACCGCCTATGAAATGCCAAAATCTGCTGTAAAGTGCAACATCAACACTCATCATGAATGTCCACATTCCACTCTCTAGAGCTGCCTGCAGTCTTCAATGCTGATCTGAAAAATGTTGAGGTCACTGAAGGGGTAACAGCCACGTTGCATTGCGGGGTGACAAAGGCTTCTGCATCAGTACAATGGATGAAAGGAAATCAAGCTTTAAGATCCAATGATAAGTATCACATGAAGCAAGAAGGTTGTGAGATTGAGTTGCTAATATGTGATACGGATCTGGATGATGCTGACCAGTACACCTGCATCTGTGGAGACCAGAAGACCTCTGCTATTTTAACTGTGAATGGTAATTCTTAGCTCTTTCCTTGACTAGTAATATATTTTTGCTGGTAGCCTCTTCTGCCAGGTCATCTTGAAGGAAACAGCTATTACTTGTAGCATTTAAGAAGCTGCCTCTTTGCAAATCATTGAAAATATAAGCATTTAACATATGCAACATTGTACTGCCAACATAAAATACATGTTTAAAGAGATGTAGAATTAAAGAATAATTAGGGTTTATTATTTTAGGTGTATAAGCATAGAAAATGTGGGACTAACAATAGAACGTTTTTTGTTTCTTCAATGTTGACACCCAATACTACTAATTTAATATTTATCAAATTGATATTTTTTAACAAATTTTCAATTTATTAAATATACACATCCAACTCATTTTCCCCTGCAACAAACATCTCTTCTTCTATCAGCTCTGCCTGTTGTTTTTAAAGAAGAGCTGAAGAACACAGAGGTCACAGAAAGT
>NC_054382.1:4481370-4561370 GCF_017654675.1 Xenopus laevis | reverse complement strand
TGGTCACAGAACAACCCCTCAGTGACTTCTAATATCCTTATCATTTACAGTAGGGGGTACATTATCCCTAATAATACACAAGAGATACTCAGAGTTCCCTGTATAACTCAGCCTGCAGCCTTGTGTCTTTATATGGTCACAGAACAACCCCTCAGTGACTTCAAATATCCTTATCATTTACAGTAGGGGGTACATTATCCCTAATAATACACGAGAGATACTCAGAGTTCCCTGTATAACTCAGCCTGCAGCCTTGTGCCTTTATATGGTCACAGAACAACCCCTCAGTGACTTCTAATATCCTTATCATTTACAGTAGGGGGTACATTATCCCTTATAATACATGAGTGATACTCAGAGTTCCCTGTATAACTCAGCCTGCAGCCTTGTGTCTTTATATGGTCACAGAACAACCCCTCAGTGACTTCTAATATCCTTATCATTTACAGTAGGGGGTACATTATCCCTTATAATACACGAGTGATACTCAGAGTTCCCTGTATAACTCAACCTGCAGCCTTGTGCCTTTATATGGTCACAGAACAACCCCTCAGTGACTTCTAATATCCTTATCATTTACAGTAGGGGGTACATTATCCCTTATTATACATGAGTGATACTCAGTTCCCTGTATAACTCAGCCTGCAGCCTTGTGCCTTTATATGGTCACAGAACAACCCCTCAGTGACTTCTAATATCCTTATCATTTACAGTAGGGGGTACATTATCCCTTATAATACATGAGTGATACTCAGAGTTCCCTGTATAACTCAGCCTGCAGCCTTGTGTCTTTATATGGTCACAGAACAACCCCTCAGTGACTTCTAATATCCTTATCATTTACAGTAGGGGGTACATTATCCCTTATAATACACGAGTGATACTCAGAGTTCCCTGTATAACTCAACCTGCAGCCTTGTGCCTTTATATGGTCACAGAACAACCCCTCAGTGACTTCTAATATCCTTATCATTTACAGTAGGGGGTACATTATCCCTTATTATACATGAGTGATACTCAGTTCCCTGTATAACTCAGCCTGCAGCCTTGTGCCTTTATATGGTCACAGAACAACCCCTCAGTGACTTCTAATATCCTTATCATTTACAGTAGGGGGCACATTATCCCTTATAATACATGAGTGATACTCAGAGTTCCCTGTATAACTCAGCCTGCAGCCTTGTGACTTTATATGGTCACAGAACAACCCCTCAGTGACTTCTAATATCCTTATCATTTACAGTAGGGGGTACATTATCCCTAATAATACACAAGAGATACTCAGAGTTCCCTGTATAACTCAGCCTGCAGCCTTGTGTCTTTATATGGTCACAGAACAACCCCTCAGTGACTTCAAATATCCTTATCATTTACAGTAGGGGGTACATTATCCCTAATAATACACGAGAGATACTCAGAGTTCCCTGTATAACTCAGCCTGCAGCCTTGTGCCTTTATATGGTCACAGAACAACCCCTCAGTGACTTCTAATATCCTTATCATTTACAGTAGGGGGTACATTATCCCTTATAATACATGAGTGATACTCAGAGTTCCCTGTATAACTCAGCCTGCAGCCTTGTGTCTTTATATGGTCACAGAACAACCCCTCAGTGACTTCTAATATCCTTATCATTTACAGTAGGGGGTACATTATCCCTTATAATACACGAGTGATACTCAGAGTTCCCTGTATAACTCAACCTGCAGCCTTGTGCCTTTATATGGTCACAGAACAACCCCTCAGTGACTTCTAATATCCTTATCATTTACAGTAGGGGGTACATTATCCCTTATTATACATGAGTGATACTCAGTTCCCTGTATAACTCAGCCTGCAGCCTTGTGCCTTTATATGGTCACAGAACAACCCCTCAGTGACTTCTAATATCCTTATCATTTACAGTAGGGGGCACATTATCCCTTATAATACATGAGTGATACTCAGAGTTCCCTGTATAACTCAGCCTGCAGCCTTGTGCCTTTATATGGTCACAGAACAACCCCTCAGTGACTTCTAATATCCTTATCATTTACAGTAGGGGGTACATTATCCCTTATAATACATGAGTGATACTCAGAGTTCCCTGTATAACTCAGCCTGCAGCCTTGTGCCTTTATATGGTCACAGAACAACCCCTCAGTGACTTCTAATATCCTTATCATTTACAGTAGGGGGTATATTATCCCTTATAATACATGAGTGATACTCAGAGTTCCCTGTATAACTCAGCCTGCAGCCTTGTGTCTTTATATGGTCACAGAACAACCCCTCAGTGACTTCTAATATCCTTATCATTTACAGTAGGGGGTACATTATCCCTTATAATACATGAGTGATACTCAGAGTTCCCTGTATAACTCAGCCTGCAACCTTGTGCCTTTATATGGTCACAGAACAACCCCTCAGTGACTTATAATATCCTTATCATTTACAAGTAGGCTTGACTTGTTTGGCTAATCTGGCCCCAGGTGATCAGTGTAAGCCATTAGACTGGCTATATAACCCCCTGCTCTGCACTCATTGGCCAATATAAGTCTATTCTGAGATAGTTCCTTGTGCTCTAGATGTGATTTACTGTTTCTGACACAGTTGCTGATCGATTATTGACCTGGGCTAGGGCAGAAGCCCGAACCATGTGTCTGTTCTGGGTTTTGAGATGCCACATGTGACAGACATATTTATAAACCATAAGAAAATTGGTCGAAATTGGAAAACAGAAAATGTCCCCTATATAAGATACCATATTTTTTCTAATAAAAATAATATTTGTATATTTACAACTTTGGTGACTCTAGTTACAGTGTTTAGTTTGTGGACTTTTTTTTACAGATATGGGATATATTAGCCCTAATATTCAGCATCTGGGGTTTTCTGAATTATTACTATAGAGAATACGGTAAGCAAATCCTTCAAGTGTGGCAAATAGCATTGTCCTAATTTAGGTCTTTCAAGATAAAGGATTTCTGCAAAATAAATACCAAACCTGTTCAGAATTTGATTACAAGGATGCTTGAGTTAACAGTGACTCCCCAGTCTATTTCATGGTCCACTGCCAACACAGTCTTCCCATTAACCATACAGTTTATTCTGAAGTTGTAACGGTTGGCACCCTAATTCTAGAACCAATGCCAAGCACCTTGGTCTCAGCTCGTGCTTCTGCCTGTAGCAGCCGCCTTTGGCCTCGGGAGGAGCCCTCAGCTACTCGGATGGCGCCAGGTCTTAAAACGAGAGGTGCAAGGCGAAGGGTTCTAGACAAGCAGAGGGGCACAACAGTAAGGCAGAGTCTTTGGGCTGAAGGTCACAGTACAAGGCGTGAGACAAAACAAAGTTAGATCAGGCCGGGTCGGGGCAGGCAGAGAATAAGAGTAGTCAGGCAGGCAAGGGTCAAACCAGCCAAATTCGATGCTCAAAAGGAGAGACAGAAAAGTGGAGTATATGGCGTCGCACAGTCCCAAGACTACTCTATACAGATAACTGTGTCTTCCAGCCTAACGTGATCAACTAAAGACTTAATACAAACATTGTGATTCCTGTGATATTTTGTAACATCTCAACTGAGATAACTCAATAAATAATTAAATTAAATACTAAAAGTGAAAATCTTGTTAATTCATGGTGAATATGATTCGAAAGTGCAAGTGCTTATATTTGTGAACATAGAGTTGTGCTGGAAACCACAGCTTGGACTCAATAAAGAAAACCTAATAAAAAGTAACTTTTATTTCATCATTAAAATTCATGAACTGAAAGGGAATCGATAAAATCACTAAGAACAGTTAAAAAAGAGGGTGGAAATGGATCAATTATCAGAGTAGAAAGGGGTAACAGTATAGTAAATTCATAAGACTGTTCCCATATAGATCTTACATCACCCGTATCCCTATACTGGCTGAATTATAGTCAGGGAGTGTAAGGAGGACTTGATTAGCGACAGTGCAGTATTTTAGATGGAGGGTGAGTGTTGAATGAGCGTAGAATGAGGGTTGTTCTGGGGTGCCCCCAAACAGTTGCCTTGAAGAGGATTGGGTGACAGAGAGGGTGCAGCGTATTATCCTCAAACTTAGTGTCACTAGCCCTTCAGTTCGAAGGGTGGATTTGTCGGCCTCTGTACAGTATGGTGTGCAAAGAGTTAACTAACGCTATGTCCTCTCAGAGGCACCTAATAAGTTTGGCCTATTCCCTAGACACTACAAATGCAACACCTTATACTGACAGTGGTTACACATTGCGTACGTAGGATCCGAGTCCCCACAAGAAAATACCCTCCGTTCTTCCCCCTCTAATTATCTGTTATACTGCAGATTGTCATGCGCTCCCTCCTATTCCCTGTCTTGAAACTGGTAAAGCTACAGAGGCACTGTAGCTTTACCGCTTATCTAGCGGTTTCAAGACAGGGAATAGGAGGGAGCGCATGACAATCTGCAGTATAACAGATAATTAGAGGGGGAAGAACGGAGGGTATTTTCTTGTGGGGACTCGGATCCTACGTACGCAATGTGTAACCACTGTCAGTATAAGGTGTTGCATTTGTAGTGTCTAGGGAATAGGCCAAACTTATTAGGTGCCTCTGAGAGGACATAGCGTTAGTTAACTCTTTGCACACCATACTGTACAGAGGCCGACAAATCCACCCTTCGAACTTAAGGGCTAGTGACACTAAGTTTGAGGATAATACGCTGCACCCTCTCTGTCACCCAATCCTCTTCAAGGCAACTGTTTGGGGGCACCCCAGAACAACCCTCATTCTACGCTCATTCAACACTCACCCTCCATCTAAAATACTGCACTGTCGCTAATCAAGTCCTCCTTACACTCCCTGACTATAATTCAGCCAGTATAGGGATACGGGTGATGTAAGATCTATATGGGAACAGTCTTATGAATTTACTATACTGTTACCCCTTTCTACTCTGATAATTGATCCATTTCCACCCTCTTTTTTAACTGTTCTTAGTGATTTTATCGATTCCCTTTCAGTTCATGAATTTTAATGATGAAATAAAAGTTACTTTTTATTAGGTTTTCTTTATTGAGTCCAAGCTGTGGTTTCCAGCACAACTCTATGTTCACAAATATAAGCACTTGCACTTTCGAATCATATTCACCATGAATTAACAAGATTTTCACTTTTAGTATTTAATTTAATTATTTATTGAGTTATCTCAGTTGAGATGTTACAAAATATCACAGGAATCACAATGTTTGTATTAAGTCTTTAGTTGATCACGTTAGGCTGGAAGACACAGTTATCTGTATAGAGTAGTCTTGGGACTGTGCGACGCCATATACTCCACTTTTCTGTCTCTCCTTTTGAGCATCGAATTTGGTTGTCGTGAATGGGAGTAGTCAGCACGTCCATACCAAGTTGCTCCTAATTCTCGGTTAGGGGGTATCCCTAGGGAAGAACAACGGGTTAGAAGGTGCGGCAATCCCCCCTTTTTTCTAATTGCCTTCAAGGGTCAAACCAGGTAATCAATCAGAAAGGATTTAGCAGAAGAGGTAGTCGTATAACAGGCAATGGTCAGGAATCAGAAGTTCAGGATAGTCGATAGCCAGACAGGGGTCAAAACAAGAATCAACTGGATCCAAATACAAGATAGCAAAAGCTCGAAAGCACCAGGTATAAACCTATCATGGGCAATGAATAAAAGAATGGGATCCCTTTAGATACCCTTTTGAATTTTGCGCCATTCCACGCCTTTGCTGACGTCAATATTACAACCCAGACGTGGGCGCATGCGCCCTAAGGAGCCGCAATGGCTTTCGAAGAGGAGCGGCAGGCGTCCCCACCAATGGCATGGACCACCAGGGTGAGTTTCTTTTCTCACAGAAGTTCAGAGGAATTTTCATTTTATACATGTCATCCGAATTATGAATGTAACCCAAATCTTATGAAGCAAGGGGGCTTTTGTAAATATGTTTTAAATTTATAACACAAGACCATGCTGATATGTTGTTACTGAGCGATGAGACAAGAATACTGTATATCTGCATTTCATATGTATATCCGTCTATTATGTGTTTATGCCGAAATAATAAACTGAGTCTGGGAAATGGATACGTCCATATGCTTCCCGTTTGCCATTGTCTGCCTTTTCTGTCCATTTGTAATGGGAGGTGATTGTGAACAAATGTCATGGAAGACCATTTCTCACCGGTCAGAACCTTTCATATTGAGGTTGGATAATGGAAAGCACTTGGTATGTCTTTTCCTAAACCATTCATAGATACCAAGATTTACATTTCGCTTTCACGAGAGCCTAAAGAAACGCTTTTCATTTCATCCCACATGCTGTACCAATTGTACCAAAAAGGAAAAAAAAAAAAAAAGCACGTAGGGTCTCTTCTCAAAATTGTATCGTGGATTGTGGTATATCATATTCTAGCCTGTGCAAATCATTTTAGTATAATAGCACACAAGGCTTGCCAAATTCCGAGAGCTATGAATATCCCTAGTTAGAAAGCAAAATATATTAATACTGCATGTATAGTATTTGGATGGCTCAAGCTAGTTCATAAAAAAGAGAATTTAAGGGGGTTAAGTCCTTGTTTTTTTCTGGTTGGACTTTTAAAAGGGAAAACATTATTAAACCTCGATGGTGATAAGTCAGAATAAAAAAAAAATATTCCAACTCAAAATATGTAGAAGTCAATGGCAGAAGTTCCGTTGACATTTGGAAGATATCCTGATCTGTGCTTGTTTCGTTCAATAATCTGAAGATTCTTTGGTTTTGGGTGTCAATTCCAAAAAAGTCGCAGTTTTCGGCAACAAATCTGAAAAAAATAGCATGATTCTACTTTTTAACTATTTTATCAAGTCTTTTCCTTCACAAGAAATTTTTGTGAAAATGTATTGATAAATGGGGGATGGGACTGCTTCTCCTCTGCAATTTCCCAACCTTTTGATAAAACAACAAAACAAATGACCCTGAAACACAAAGCAGTTCACAATAGTATTTGGTGAATCTGACCTGTTTCGCTTTGCCAAATATTCCCCAAAATGCATTGAAGTCTATGGGTGACACATTTTTGTGGTGAAACTCAGCAAAAATGTTGCTCATCGCTAGTTAAAAATTCTGCTGCAACCTACTGTACACCTCTGATGTTTTTTCTTCTACTAATCTACTCCTCAACACCTCACTCCTTTCTTTATCTATTAGCATTCAAGATTTACTGGGCCCCCTCTCTAGAATTATCTCCCACATTCCATCCAACTTTCTCCCAATATTTCTGCCATAAAGAAGATTGTACTTTAACTTGGCGCCATATGCAAATTAGGCATCGTTAGCATAACTTCGCTTTGCTTGACGAATTAACGCTAGTGCAACTTCACTACCTTTCGCCTCCCTGAGCTCAACTTCGCATTTTAGTGAATAAGCGGCGCCCTGGCGAAACTTTGCCTGGCGAAGTGCGGCAAAGCCTGCGCTATCGCAACTCCGCAGGTTAGTGATGTTGCCCCGGACTTTTGGATTTTTCACGTGACAATCCGAAAAAGTTGCAGTTTGTGCGACAATCCGAACAAGTCATGTTTTTGTTGATTTTTTTTTCATGGTTGTTTAATGATCCTGTAAATAAGAGTAAATCATGGATTCTAATTTGGTTGGATTTTTTTTTTTATTAATTAATCGAAAAAATTTGCATTTCAGTAAATAACCCTCTACGTTTTGCGCTCTGTACCAGCCCAAGGCAACTACAGCTCTTTAGCAGGGAAGATCTGTACCTCTAAAGTTGCCCCAGTAGCCCCCAACTACTTTTCTGCTGATTCTGCCCATGCTCTGTGCTGCTGTCACTTACTGAGCTTGGGGAGGGGGTTAGTTTGGCTACTGGTCATGATAATCTTTCAAAAAGAAAGTTTAACAATGTATTACTCTTATATGTAGTTGTACACAACATTTTATTTTTTGTCCTATAATGTGACACATATCTACACAAGATTTGTAACCAAGGCAGCTGTTGTAAAGGTTTTGCCAAAAATGTTGGGAGATACAGTAAAGGGTTGAACTTGGTGGACAATTGCCTTTTTTCCACACAAACCAACTATGTAAGTGTATAACCTCCTTCCATGCTTGGTTAGAGTTGTTGTTGAACCATTTTACAATTGTTATTCACTGAGAATGTGTATAGCTTAGTCTATTGTATAATGTCTCTGGGAGTCACACATTTTATGCTTACCAAATATTTGAAACAATTCATTGTTTTTCTATGTTCAATAGGAGACTATAAAGTATATAGGAGAATATAAAGTATGTTGTAAAGTTCAAAATGGCCACAGCCTTGGCCTTGCCATACCTTGCAAAATCAAAGTCCATGTGTCTATTTTACAAAGCAAAAAGCATTATTGTTGAATATATAAATATCTGTATGTGTTGACATAGTGACCCCATAAAAATGCAGGTATGATTTACTGTAAATACAATGAAACAGCAACAGTTTTACATGAGATAGTTTGCGCTTACATACATGTAAGTAAGGGGTTGTGTCTTTTATTCCAACAAGGGCGTTATCTGCCAGGGGTTTTGTATGTTCTTCCTGCATCTGGGAAAGTTCCCACTATAGATCAAAACATTGTGATACAACTGACATTAGTGTATGTCACTCTGGCAGGCAATATAATACTGTTCACCTTTGCTATGAAGTCGTAGAGCTCACTATGTCCTCACGTACTGTATCTCCAAGCTAAAGTCTACTGTAATACATAGAAGACGGAAGTGCACCATCTTTGGTGGAGTCCATCTGCAAAAGGTCCTCTCAGAAAGCTTTTGAGTTTTTGTTTACACTTAGCTAGTAAGATCCACTAAGCATTTTCTCTGTCTTCTTTGTATTACTATAGACTGTAACTGGGACATGAAAGCTAAAAAAAAGTGTTGTGTGTTTACATAAGGGGTCTTGTGTTAATTGCATGGGATCTATGTTTTCCCAGTGGTTAGGTCGTTTGCCTACAGGTGTTTATTTTTATTCCACAGTCAAAGAACAAAAAACATAAGGGTAGCCATGGTGTCCCTATTAGTTTATGCGCCACTGTTATAAGGAAGCTGGACTGTAAATTCCACATAGGGAGGAGCCAATTGCAAATGAACACTCTACCTGTAGAAAACTCCCTAAGTTTGCAACGCTATATAAATAAATGACCATTCATTTCCAGCAATTAACAAGCAACAGAAAAGTCAGCTGGCTTCATGTACTTCTCTTTAATCTACTGTATATCCTGTGCTGGCTGACCCCAGCTTTATATCAACAATAGTTGTGTTTCTGTGTTTCTGAAGAAGACACACCAGTCTTACCAGTGCAGGACAATAGAACTGTAACAAGTCACCTTTGTGGTCTAGCGGGGACACCTGCTGAATACTTCTTCTGTTGCCGGCTGAACTCCTAGGGCGCATGCAGCACTCATTTCTGGGTTTTACATGTCATCGAACGAGTGGTGCAAAATTGTAATATTTAAAGGGGCTTTGAGCCTGTTGTTAGGTCTAACTTGTTAGTATCCTAGGTGTGATTCCTGTCTTGTTTGATTCCTGTTTTGACCCTTGCCTGCCTGACTATTCTGAACTCTACCGGTATTGACCCTTGCCTGCCTGACTATTCTGAACTCTACCGGTATTGACCCTTGCCTGCCTGACTACTCTGAACTCTGCCAATCCTGACCCGTGCCTGACTATTCTGATTCTACCAGTATTGACCCTTAAATGTATATGCAGTGCCTACGGCAACAGAGAAAGAAACAGAAAAAAAATAGTGCAATATGTTTCAATATCACACCAACACCCAGTGTCCAGGTTTTTTTTTTGTGGTGTATTTCCCCTTTTTTTGATAAATAAGCAAATTTTGTTAAAATTCAGGTTTATTTGATTTGAAAAAATATTAAAACTTCACAAATTCAAATTTTGTTTAATAGGCCTCAATCTTTTTTCATCTTCTAATTTTTGCATTGTTTTAGGTCATAGATAGTGAAAACCATTACGACTTGTGGGCAAATTTGTTTAAAAAATATCAGTAGAGCCAGGTATAAAAATACAAAGAAAGTCAACATTTTTATAGTGGATGTCTATGGGAAACTTGTGATTGGTGAGGGTTATCAAAAGGGGAAAAAATGCACACAAAAATTTTAAATAGAAGAAAAGAAGGCACATCAAAAAAGGGAAATCATACGCAAAAAACACAAGTAGACAATATGCTATCTTTATTTTATAACTTTATTATTTTTACTTTTTAATGATCTTTTAGGGTTTATTAATTAAAAGGCCTATGTCACTTCCAGCATTCCTGCAAGCACAAATATTCCTGTAAAATATTCAGATGCTTATTAACACAAATATGAAAAAAGTGAAAAATGAAATAAGGGTCCCAAAGGGGCCCATTTGCTAAAATTTCAATTCCTATTTTTTCCTCAAAATGTATTTTTTCTTCGAAAAATCATATTTTATTTCTATAAAACTCACAAAAATTAAGATGTATGAAGTATATAAAACACAAAAAACTCTAATACAAAACTTTGCCAGGTAAAAGTATCTGATGTCCAATATACAGTACATCAGCGGGAGCTGCACTGATGGGATTAGCGATTTAGACTTTTAGATGTTTTCTGATTTTTTTCCGCTAGTAATTGTCTGAAAAACTGGTATCTTAAGATGTTTAAACACAATTAATTTGTACTTTTTATATTTGAACCTTTTGTGGTTTTAGAGAAAATTAGTTGAATCCTGATGTAAGGGTACCTGGTGGTCCAGCGGGGGTCACCCACAGCAGCTGCTACTTCTTCCTGTCTGACACACGCATCAAAACATTATCCCATGTTCTTTTTATTCTCTCAAATATTTAAAGGGGCATTGACCTACCACTCATTGCCCAACATAGGTCTACAGTAGTTCCTGGGTGCAATTCTAAGTCTGTTTAACCTGTTCTTAACCCTGCCTTTCCCGGACCTTCTCTAGTTTGTAGCCTAATCTAGCCTGATTCTGTCCATTCTCTCGGATCACAATTCTGTACTGCGCTACTGGTGTGTTTGACACGGCCTTGTCCTGCTTTGCTTGATTGGCATTGACTTGGCATGTCCCTTGACCACGCTCCTTGTTCCATGTTCTTCCTATAAATGTTTGATTCCCCTGACTGCCAGAACTCTGGTCCTCTCCCTATAAGACCTTATGGCATCCGAGTGGTGGAGGGCTCCCCTTAAAGCAAACGGCAGTTGTTAGAGGCAGAAGCATGAGCTGAGGCTGGGACGTTGGGGTTTGTTCTGGGATACCATTCGTAACATGTGATTTCTAAAAGCTCTAATACCGATCAAATTAAACTTTTAATAAATGGGTCTCCATGTTTATCCACGGAAGTGTTCCAGCTATAAAGGGCACATTTATAAAAAATGATAGTTAAGAAAACAGGTTGGTTTCTGGTAAGGGGATCTCATACCTAATACATAATAATAACTGATAATGAATTCTAATATGATTTAGTATAAATCTAAATTATACCTTATTTTTTTATGCTTCTCAGAATGTTTCATTGCTGTCACAAACGATTCACCAAACTGCAGTAGCTGCCTAATAAATCTGTTTGACAAATAATATTGGTTGAATTATTATTTATTTTCACTATTTATATCTCAATAACGCCAAGGATAAAAAAAACAATAAAACCTCTTTATCCCAAATTAATATTGGTATTCATGTTGTTTGGTACTTCCATAATCAAAATAAAGTCAATGTGTATAAAAGAATCATCTTCTAGAATTGAATTATAATGTACACATTGTATTACATTTTTTAAATGTTGTCTTCTGCTGCTTTGTTTGCCAATCTGCTGATCCCTTGGTAACTAGAGGATGTGACAGTGGAAGCCAAAGAGGAATAAACATTTAAGAGGAGAAGAACAAACTCAAGGCTTGACTCGACTTGGATTACACACACAAATAATCAGAACCAAATGCTTTCATTTGTAACTTGCTAAAGGACAAATTTGAATAGGCTTAAAAACCACCAAAACCAAAGGGATGGCAAATAACAAAGAGGCAAAGCTGATATTTCCTATTTGCTTGAGTGTTTGCATTGAAGTCTTCCCAAAAACTCTCTTTCCAGTCTCCGGCTCTCCTTTGTATTCCGTCTGGTCCCGGAGGAGTTCATGTGGTGAGACACATGGAATGTACACCGCTAATTCCTAATGGTTAAGGCAATCATGGAACCATTGAGTTGTACATGAAATACAATTATTTGAGTGAGCTAACATAATATTTCCTATGTATCAGTCATTATACAGGCTTTTTGTTGACGTGAAGCATTCCTTTCATGTCATGTATGAAGTCTTTCTGCCAAATACAGTATGAGAGATTATTTGGTATGGGGTGTCTTGATTAGGATATAGACTTTATAGAAAAAAAATAACCTTATTTGAGCATTTTGTATGATGTTGACTTTAGAACGCAAAAAAATGCAACTGGAATTAGTATTTTTTTAATTCATTTGTTTGCATAGAAGTTAACTCTATTTTTATTAAATTACAAAAAAATTTAATATTCAAAAAAAAAATGTAATATTCAAAAAACAATGAATTCTTTAATTATAGGTAGTAATGAGCAAATCTGTCCCATTTGGCTTCACCAGAAAATTCACTTCCCCTTGTCTCTGTCCTTTTATATTGAGCAATTACCTAGTGATACAAATTTCCTATTTTTGTAGGGAAATGAGAGAGAGCAGACAGTAACCCTTCCAACACTTTCCTCTTGTCTCTATATATTAGGTACCTATCTAGTGCTACCAATACCTATTTCTGTAGGGAAATGAGAGAGAGCAGTCAGTAACCCTTCCAACACTTTCCTCTTGTCTCTATATATTAGGTACCTATCTAGTGCTACCAATACCTATTTCTGTAGGGAAATGAGAGAGCAGACAGTAACCCTTCCAACACTTTCCTCTTGTCTCTATATATTAGTTACCTATCTAGTGCTACCAATCCCTATTTCTGTAGGGAAATGAGAGAGAGCAGACAGTAACCCTTCCAACACTTTCCTCTTGTCTCTATATATTAGTTACCTATCTAGTGCTACCAATCCCTATTTCTGTAGGGAAATGAGAGAGAGCAGTCAGTAACCCTTCCAACACTTTCCTCTTGTCTCTATATATTAGGTACCTATCTAGTGCTACCAATACCTATTTCTGTAGGGAAATGAGAGAGCAGACAGTAACCCTTCCATCACTTTCCTCTTGTCTCTATATATTAGTTACCTATCTAGTGTTACCAATCCCTATTTCTGTAGGGAAATGAGAGCAGGCAGTAACTCTTCCATAGCTTCCTATTTGTCTCTGTCGCAATATTAGACAACTATCTTATGTTACCTTTAAATTGAATGAAAGCAGGGCAGGCAGTAACCCTTCCAACACCTTTCTCATATCCATATATTTTAGGCTCCTATCTAACACTGCCAATCTGTATCCCTATCCCTATGATTTACTGTATCAGCATAACAATTCCAACCCAAGCAACATATTTATCTGTCACTCACTGATACTTAATGGCACAAAAGGAAGGGCACGCCTAAATATATAATGTTTTGGGCTGTCTCTGGGGTTAGGTGAGGATAAGAGCAGGTAACAGAACGGGTGCCTAAAAAAAAATGCAGAAATGTTCAGCAGTCTGTGCATTTAATTACAAAAAAGGTCATTTTGAAAAAAAAAAGGCTTGCTAAATGACATCATGTTCTAGCATTTGAGCAAGAGGGAGTTGTTTCAGGACATGGAAGTGCAGATAAAATATAATATACATTTTATTTGCTTCAGATTCCTTTTGCCGCTGCAATATCATAACAGAGAAGGCAAGGGATGATGCCAAGTCCAACACGCCGCCTCGTTCACCTGCTCTATTTCCCTACGAGACATTCAGAGAGATAAACCAAGCTGCAATGAAGATTAAACATATACTCACATTTCTTGAACAGGGTAGGGTTTCCCGTTATTTATTGTTGTATGCATGAGTGATTTACTATGCTGTCAGAGAACAAATTGGAAAATTAATTCCATATAGTAGAAATAAAGACACGGCAGTGAGCGTTTACATTGTTACTCTGTGATGAGACCTTGGGTTTCATTTTGACGCAATTTTGACACAGTCACAAAGGCTAAAAAAAGGCCGGATTGATTAAACCTTGAGATTCTGTAGAAAAATACCATAAGAAATAAAAATATACAAATGGGAGGGAAGTGGAATTTTAACTTTCCATTACTGTATATTAGCTAGGCTTAACATGTGCTAATATACTGCACATAAAGGCATTATTTTAAGCATTAGCCTGATGGGAAAAAACTTCACAACTGGGCCTACTGGGCCTAGTTCCTCAATAGTATTTTTCACTTTGATATAAGCTTTATTAGTCAAGCATGGTTGGAACTTCCAAATCAAAAGGGCACATAGCAGTCAACAAAGTGCAATTTTGAGAGAAATCGCCATGTTTTTTTCAGAATTCCAGTGACATTGTGCACATGTGCTTTGCCACAAATCGCCAGCAGTTGCACCAAATATTTTTGTAGTCATCTTTTCTGGTTTTCAGAACAAAAAGCATATTATTCTTGAACTGAGCTCCTTGCCATTCCGTATAGTTGCTCTCAGCCTCAGTTCTGAATTGAGAGCTGCAGGGGAACTCTATAGAGCTCCACAGAATTAAATTGCTAAGTCAAAGTTTGTCATCAGAGAGCAATGATGGTTAAAAGAGTAATGAAACACTAAAACATTTGATAATACAAAAATTCAGATATGAGAAGCAATGGAGTCTTCCTCTTGGAGTGAGAAGATCCTTGTTCAAGAGGTGGTTTTTAGCTAGTAGAGCTTCAGCTGCCTGACTAATCACTATGAAAAGTAGTTTGGAGTCTTTAAACTTCATTGAACTTGACTTAAGTTATAGTCCCTGATCAAAGCCTACTAGCCCCTTGTAGAAAGTTTTATTAGAACTTGAGAGTCCATATCTCAGTATAGATGTTCCTGGACAGTGTGGACATTGTCTAGCCATATGCACACAGCAAACCCTACCCAGAGGCTTGCAGGCAACAAGTTGTTCTCAAACTTCCTTCAAAAATGGTCCCAGCAGCCTCAATGCAGGAGCTTTCTTTGGAACTGTAGAAATCCTTCATTAGTTTTGTAGAGACACATGTTTTCAGCCAACCACAAGGTGCCACAGGCTGGTAGTCCATGTGAGACAACGAAGATACATTGAAACAGATACCAATATGGTAAATATTTTCACCATATACTGGCCCCTCTTAATACTAACTTGCAGGATACAAAATATTCAAGACCCTAAATATCGTAGGATTACAAACAGTGGTAGATACCCATGGCACAATCTGTAAATACAGCTGGACCTACCCAAACAATGGAGCTGCCGAAGAACTGCTGAACATGGAAACACAAATCTACAAGACCAAAGTGACCTTGCAAATATTTGTATATGTTGTATGCAGGTCTAATTTAAGACGTGTGCGGAGCTTTCAAAGCAGCCACACAGGGCCCATTTCTTAGGATAAAGAACTGATAACCTCTATGATTTCTAAAGCCCAGACAATTACTATCTACAATGATCAACCACTGCATTTCCACCAAAGGAATCTTTAGTCTTTTGACACAATAGTGTCCAGAAAAAATTAAAAAAAAAACATAGTTGTTGAAATCTAAGATCAAGTCAGCTGTAAATAACCTTGTGCAGAAATAAAAAATGTTATCTTAAACTTGGCGCCCAGATATTTCCTATATATGCAAAATATTCCAAATTTGAAAGGCTTTATTACACCGTCAAGCTGAGGTGGAAGGCAATGTTTTGGAAACAGAGAAATCTGTTTGTTTTAATTAACACAATACCGTGCAATGTTTAAGTGGATAATATATCCATGAAATAACAAATACCAAGCTCTTCAAGGCTCAGCTAATGAAGCAGTCAATGATCGGTGGACATGCTTAATGCTCTCTCTGAATTAGGCAAGGAAAACATTTACTCTCGCAATTCATTTTATTTGCTTTCTGTTTGGTTCTTTGATAACTACTTAATATTAGCTTCAAGGTCTAGACACTGGAAGGAATGTGCCTGCAAGGCGATTGAGATCTGAGCCCCACCTATTTGGTTATTTACTACTCATTGCATTTAATGATATCTTACGGATATCCTTTCAATAAAGAGGCACGTTAGTCATAAAGTAACTCCAATTTCCAGGTCTACCGCTTTTGTCTATTTATAGACTTAGGGGCAAATTCATCAAGGGTCGAATTTCGAGGGGTTAAATCCCTCGAAATTCGACTGGGGAATAGAATCGAATAGGCAATTTGGGCGAATTTACGCGCTGGCGAATAGTCGAATTGGCGAATATTCAAAGGATTTTCATTCGGTCGAATGCCTTTTTATTCGATCAAAAACTTGGAAAACAAGCCTATGGGACTTTCCCATAGGCTTTTAAAGCAATTCGGTAGGTTTTAGGTGGCGAAGTAGGCAGTCGAAGTATTTTTAAAAGAGACAGTACTTCGACTATCGAATGGGTGAATAGTCGCAACGTTTTTGCGCTCGATCCAGTACTTCGACTATTGAATGGCGAATAGACGCAGCGTTTTTACGCTCGATCTATTCGAATCATACTACTCAGGCGAATTTACGCCAATTCGATAGTCGAGGAGCACAAAAAACTACTCGAAATTCAAGCTTTTTTTCCCTCTATTCATTCACCCGAGCTTGGTGAATGGGCCCCTTAAAGGAGAAGGAAAGGTTAAAAGTAAGTAAGCCTTATCAGAAAGGTCCATCTAAATATACCAGTAAACCCCCAAAGTAATGTTGCTCTGAGTCCCCTGTCAAAAGAAACACAGCATTTCTTTCCTTCTATTGTGTACTCATGGGCTTCTGTATCTGACTTCCTGCCTTCAGCCTAAACCTCATTGCCCTGGGCAAGAGCATGCTCAGTTTGCTCCTCTTCCCCCCACCCCTCCCGTCTCTACTGTAATCTGAGCCCAGAGCAGGGAGAGACTCAGGCAGGAAGTGATGTCACACCACATTAATACTGCAGCTCCTATTCTAAACAAACAGAGAACTTCTAGAGCTTTTTACTCAGGTATGGTAAAACATTCTACAGAATAAATATAGCATTCTAGCTTGCACTATTGCAGCTAATCTATTGGCAATAAAATGCCTCCGTAGCTTTCCTTCTCCTTTAATGTATTTACATAGTAACACAGTAAGTCAGGTTGAAAAAAGACACATGTCCATCAAGTTCAACCTGAAGTCTATATTTAAACTAACTGCCAGTTGATCCAGAGGAAGGAAAAAAAAAACATTTGAAGTCTCTGACTCCAAAATGCAATGGGACCAGTCCCTGGATCAACTTGTACCGTGAGCTATTGTATCTTCCATAACCCTGTATTCCCTCACTTTTTAAACACCATCCATTTGATTCTAAGAAGAAACTCAATAGATATCAATTAAAACAAGTAGTTTATACCAAACGTACCTTAAAGTATATATTTCTTTAGAGCTGCAGTTTTGCCATGCGAGATGATCAAACAATATGATGTATAAAAAAAGTGGAGACCACTTTTTTAACCATATGGACAGCCATTTAAAATATAGATCACTTTGGTTGGTTTATGGCTTTGTCAAAAACATTCCTACTAAGAGCCTGACAGTATACAAGAATGGGACTTGTTCTCCAGAATGCAGAGACCTGAGGATTTCCAAATACTGTATCTTTCCATAATTTGGATCTTCATACCTTACGTCTACTTAAAAATCCTGTAAACACTAAATAAACCCAATAGACTGGCTTTGCTTCCAATAAGGATTAATTATATCTTAGTTGGGATCATGTACAAGCTACTGTTTTATTATTACACAGAAAAAGGAAATACTTTTTTTAAGACTTGTGTTATTTGGATAAATTGGATTTTCCAAATAAATATTAAGGAAAATACCTTTACCGGCATTATGCTGCTTTTACCGAGGAGACCTGCAGATGTTTCTTCATCATTGAGGTCCCAGAGTCATTGCTGGGCAACAGTGTCTTGGTCATGTTTACCACTAAGCACAGTTACAAGTTCCATGCCGTTATTTCCATCTTCACAGGCTCTGAAAACTAAAAACCACATCCAGCGTTTGGCAGCAAACATTGGGCTCTGACAGCTGAATCAATGCAGAGTGTGAAATGGCTCAGACTTCTGTTAAAGGCAGCAGGTGTGAAGAGAGGTAGAAAGAGCCTCCTGCTTATAAATAACTTTAAAGGGGTTATGAATGTTGAGTTTTTTCACTCTAAAATCCTAATTTTTAGTGGAACAAAGAAACTCAAATTTATTATGTGCCAAGGTTGCAAAAAGTCCGAACTTGAAAATACTCCATGTTCAACCTGTGGAGGTCCTGTAGAAGTCAATGGCAGAGGTCCTATTTGCAATTTGAAGATATTATTGTCTGCACTGGGTTTTATACTTTAATCCGAACATTTTGGGCTTTTCTGCCGATTTCATAAAAAGTTATTTGTGACAATCTGTTTTGTGTGGCAATCTGAAAAAAGACTCGGTTTTTGACAATCCGATTTTTCGGTAGTTTTTAATGATAAATAATGGTAAATCGGGAAATCTAGTTTGGTCTGACTTTTTTGAATTTAAAAAAATCAGAAAAATTCGGATTTTGATAAATAACTCCCTAAAAGTCTGGTTGGTATTTTCACTGTGCCTTAAAGCTACATTCCTGTATAACCATAGACGAACGCAATGTCGTAGATGTGTTTTTCAAAAAAAGTATCTCCTACAAAATAATAAACTCCTCTATTTCAGGTCACAAAGCCCAAAAATTCAAAACTGTACATTAGATATTTTTTAGGGATGAGCACATTTTTTGCAAAATTTTTTAATTTTTTTTGAAAAAAAAAAGTATCTTCTACAAAATAATAAACTCCTCCTCTTTTTCACAAAGCCTAAAATGTTCAAAACTGTACATTTGATATTATTAGGAATAAGCAAATTGTTTGTAAAATTTTTAATTTTATTCAATTTTTTTTGAATCTGTGTTAGTATTTTTTCACATTGTGCAAGAAAAAAACTCCCATTGACTTCCATGGATTTTGTGCAAGAAAAAACATTCTTTGAGCTTTAACACATGGGCACTTTTATATGTGGTTAACGCACGTTTGAGACTCAGGTTTGAGCCTACCTTAACACATTTGCTAATTGATTACATTATATTTTGCCTGACTGTACTCATGGGCATTCTGAGTTGCATTTGACTCCTTTTGTGTTTCATTGTGTTTTATTAGACACAACATGCTGCACTTACAGAGACCAGTAGGACAGAGAGTTGCGAATGGAACCCACAAAAACACACTGTAGGGCCGATTTACTAAGGGTCGAATATCGAGGGTTATTTAACCCTCGATATTCGACTAGGAATTAAAATCCTTCGACTTCGAATATCGAAGTCGAAGGATTTAGCGCAGATAGTTCGATCGAACGATAATTCCTATATTTCAAACGATTAAATCCTTCGAATCGAACGATTCGAAGGATTTAAATCCAACGATTGAAGGAATATCCTTCGATCAAAAAAAGTTAGCCAAGCCTATGGGGACCTTCCCCATAGGCTAACATTGACTTTGGTAGCTTTTAAATGGCGAACTAGGGGGTCGAAGTTTTTTTTAAAGAAACAGTACTTCGACTATCGAATGGTCGAATAGTCGAACGATTTTTACTTCGAATCCTTCAATGCGAAGTCGTAGTCGAAAGTTGAAGTAGCCCATTCGATGGTCGAAGTAGCCCAAATAAAACTTCGAAATTCAAAGTTTTTTTAACTTTGAATCCTTCACTCGAAGTTAGTGAATCGGCCCCTGTGTGTAAAAAAAAAAAGCACATACAAAAATATAACAATATATGCATTTTTACATGCTCATAAAACATGTGTGAGAACCTATAGGAAACCTGCAGTGAGGAAGGGGGACACAAGTCGGATGGGAGTGGGAGGATTTGGGGTGGGGAGTAGGCGGGGTGGAGGCAGGACAGCAAGTAGGCGGGACTATAGTTACGCTACTGCTAGTAATTAGCAAATCCAACCAGTTTCACTTTGCCTAAAATTTTGTTAATGCAAAAAATGTTCACAAAGGTCATTGCGAACATTAGCGACCAGAGTTTGCGTCCTTTTTGAGCAATTTCAGACCTTGTGGACTTCCTTGCGAAGCTTGAGTGCAAATGGCATTTGTTCACAGGCGCAGTGTATGCATCAGAATTTCACAATTGCAAAGTGTTTTTTTCGACAAAATATTGAACAAAACTCCAGAGCAAGTGTTAATACTAACCTTTGTTTAGCCATAATGAGCGATGTAATATTCCCAACAAACGATTTAGCATTGGGAACATCTCTTAACAGTCGCCAAAACGCCACTTTAAACACTGCTTTGATTTTAATTATATTCCCTATCATGGGTATTTTTTTCACTAGGAAATAGTTCACCCCATAATTACTTCAAAGCAAAGTTTTGGCAAAGTTTTGCTCATCACTAGTTATTATATTTATTATCTTTACATAGTGACATAGTAAGTTAGGACACATATCCATCAAGTTCAATCTTATAAGTCTATATACTTTATAACCTGCCTAACTGCCAGTTGATCCAGAGGAAGGTGAAAACCCCCATTTGAAGCCTCTCCAATTTGCCTCAGAGGGGGAAAAATTCCTTCCTGACTCCAAAATGGCAATGGGACCAGTCCCTGGATCAACTTGTACTATGAGCTAATGATGTAGCCCTTATTGTTCAGCATTAGCATCAGTTCCTGCCCCTGAGGAGCATACTGTAAATAGGCATGGGAACATAACCGGGTCAGTCATCAGAAGCCAATTCACTTAACAGTTGTCTGGACTGTGGCAAATCCACAGAAACCAGGGAGGAAATACACTTGCCATTCAGACGGATCCCAGATGAAATCAAACCCAAAAACGGAGCAGCAGGCTGGCACTTCCAGGACAACAGACGTAAGTAAAAAGAGCCTATTGTTATGTTTTGGGTAGCTGAGGATGAGTAGAGTATAACAGTGCTTTATTAGCAGGCTCTCATGCAGCCATTACACAGCAGTGAGCTTAAACTGTAAAACTCTCAAGCTGTACAGAAAGTCCTGTGTATGCACAGTACAAGTCCTGTACTGTGACCAGGCCATTTTTATAAACACCACACTTATGATTTGTGCCCCTTTCCTGGCATGAAACGCGTAAGGCCTTTAATGATTATGTACTGAAAAAATAACCTAGCATGTTCATAAACTGAATTTAGCTGCTTTGACTCATATTACTTCTGTGCTCCTGGAAGTGCCAGCCTGCTTTTCTGTGTGTGTTTTCCTGTATAGTTCCCTAAGATGAAGGTCTGGGGCTTGAGCACCCAGATCTCAATGTAAAAAGTTGCAAGCAATTACATAACTGGTCTTTGTATTTAGGTCGGTCATATGAAAATGAAATAGAAGCCAGAGCAATACCTGGACTACTTCTTCATTCCTGTAGAAGACATGCTTGTCATGGTTGTAACCTGGGAGAAAGTTGTCCTTATAAACAGGTATGGGATCCGGAAACCCAGAAGTTCGGAACTATGGAAAGGCTGTCTCCCATAGACTCCATTATAATCAAATAATCCAAAGCTTTACAAATGATTTCCTTTTTCTGTGTAATAATAAAACAGCAGCTTGTACTTGATCCCAACTAAGATATAACCAACCCCAATTGGAAGCAAAAGCAGTCTATTTGGTTTATTTAATGTTTACATGATTTCCTATTCGTTATGAAGATACAAACTACAGAAAGATCCATTATCAGGAAAACCCCAGGTCCCGAACATTCTGGATAACAGGTCCTATACCTGTATATGGTTTCCTACTCACATAACCTTTTCTTTGTTACTATTGTAGGTGGATTCCATCATATGGACCATGGGTTGCTCTATTGGACTCTGCTTGCTTTCTGCAGCCTTCTCTAGCCCAATAAGCCCAAACCATGAATAATCAGTGAATTAGTGGGACCGTTTTCCTTAAATCCTAAATCAAATGCTTCTGGTAAAATACAGGAACAATGTTTTTGTTTGGGAAAGTAATTAAACACACAAATAATAAAAGAACTATTCTCTCGTGCACACAATTGCGTGCGTTTGGTAAGGGCTCTCTGAAAAAAAAAATCACCCAGGGATTCATTATCCATTTCTGATTTATTTCAATCTAATTCCAACGGCACAATAAAACTTTTAACATAAAGGTGTTTTATGAAGTATCTCACTGAATCATACTGGGATAAAAAATGCTACACACCTTAAATAGATTGAGCTCATTGATTACATCAAGGTCTCATGAAGCCCATAATGTGGATACTAGAGGTTTTCAATGGCCCTTAACACAATTATGGAACATCTATTATTCATGCTTGTTCCTTGTGTTGCTACAAAGCGACTCTTCTTGTGTTCCATTGTTTAGTTCTGACATTCTTGCAGATTTACATAGTAAGTTTGGTTGAAAAGACACACGTCCATCAAGTTCAACCTTTAAAGCCTATGTATAACCTGCCTAACTGCCAGTTGATCCAGAGGAAGCGAAAAACCCCTGTTTGAAGCCTCAGAGGGGGGGAAAAATTCCTTCCTGACTCCAAGATGCAATGGGACCAGTCCTTGGATCAACTTGTACTATAAAGAGATATCAAACAATCAAGGGTTTGAGGGACTTACAGTACTTATATAGGTTTGGGCTGGTGTTTAACCTAAACAACAATGAATGTTATTCTTTTAGTGCTTTGCACTTTTCACCGAGATTTCTATGCCTTTTTGCAGTCACTTAATATAGAGGGGATCCAGACATGGGGTAAATGTTGGAAGAGTTACTATATATGGGAAGATGGCCAAGGAATATTAAGAGCAAGCATGTGATTAGTCAGTATGGGTTACTGGTTACATTTATAACAGATACACTTCTTACTTTATTTAATTGATTGTCTTTTATGCTTCAAATTATATGGACCCATTGGTTTACTATGTCCCTATGACTTTAAATCCCTACACTTCCTTATCTCCCTAGTTGCTGGGCAGATCCCCATGTATCTAATTACTCAATTTACATATTTCAGTTATTGGTCTACTGGCCTATGGCTGCCACCTGTCACCCTTTAACATAATGCCTGATTAGGGTGGGATCTTTGGTATTTAGTGCTGACAAAGCTTATTCTGTTCCATTGAGTGTGGGATCAACATGGCCCAGTAAAGCTGTTCTGCCCAAGAGGGACCTGTGTGTCTAGTGATAAGTCAGGGGACAGGGACCCCATGAATGAGACTTACCCGTGACAGGGTAATTCTTTTAATAGTTCTCTCTAGGAGAGTAAGATAGAGAGGTTAAATAGCATGAGCAGCCTGTGCTCCAACAAGGATTGTAGTAGGGAGAAGCTCCCCCCTAGGCACTGAGGGACCACAGCTGGATAGGGAATCAGATTTAATCTCCCTGATTATTTCACTGTATAGGATCCAGACCACGCATGGGCATTCCATCCTAGAGTCGCACCTTCAACTACCCTATTACTTTCACATGGTGTCACATCTTACTGTCTCATCTTAATTATCCTGATATTTTAACATCTTGTCTGCAATTGTGGATTTGCAAGTATAACGCTGTGGATCATTTGTCTTGCACAAAGAAAACTTTATACCGTCCATATAGACAAGGCCTAGCCTTGTATTAGAGAGTCAAGTGTGACCCTTGCTCTACTGTTTAGCTTGACATTAAACTTTATTAAACTTTATTGCTCTAATATAGCCCAAAATAGTGTTACATTTGTCTGATTGTTGCAATAACAAAACACTGAATAAACTCACCACATATGTACAGTATAATGTTGTGCCAGCTTGTGCCATCCATGCTATCATTCAGCATTCACTCCTGTCATTCATATTCTTTCCTGAAATGATCCAACACCAAAGGCATTGTCCATAATAGTATTAAGTGTTGTCAAGTCAAGAGTGACTTGGATGATGTTTCTCCAAATTGGCCTTCAAGGTTCTCAGCAGCAGGTTTTTATGACCGAATCTATGAATCTCAATGCTGTTTATCTAACTATAATTTTCTTCTAATGTTTACAAACGTAGTCGTCTTTTACAATGAATTAGGTCTTTTCCATAATGGAAAAGATTGAAGTAGTAGAAGTTGAAGAAGCAGTAAAAATAGTTTTTTCTCAAATTATTAATATTGACCAAAAATGTCCAAAATAAGAGCGTTAATGTGACCATTTAAGGCAGACTTGATTTGATCCATCTGTTGGAATGTTAGAGGTGAGCAGTGATTGGCGAATTTATTTGCCAGACGCGGATTCGCTGCAAATTTGCCGCAAAAATTTGCTGGCACAAATTTTGACACTGGCGATGGTTTCGCTGCCAGCGTCAGAGTTTTTTCTATGCCGGCGCTAATTTTGACACTGGTGACGATAAACGGACGCCCATTGACTTTAATGGGGGCCAAAGCCAACTTTGATGCTGGCATCTATTTTGACGTCAAATTCGATGTTTCATGAATTTTTCGCCAGTTTCGCTAAATTCGCAGGAAATTCGCGAAATTCGTGGCGAAGCGAAATGGGACAAATTTGCCCATCACTAGAGGTGAGAACAAAGACATCAACAAAGAAGAAAATAATGGTAAACCACTACTAAAATTTACTCTACAAAGAAAAGCATATGGATTATCCATACACCTGCCATAACCTCCCATAACCCCCACTGTACCCCTTACTGAAATATCCCCTGCTCTGATTATATGTTATTCAAATTCTTTGCTTAAAAACCTATAAGTTTGGCAGCAGAGAAACTGATTAGGATAAAAAATCTCAGGTACAAAAATGTTTGGGCACTTTCCACCTTACCAAATTGTGCAAGTTGTACCCTCAGGAATGGAAAGTAAACGTGGCCCTTTCCCTACATCCATTACTGCCTGGGTTTGGCAATGCATAATACAGTAGAGGTGAATGGTCATGGCTTTTCTGAATGAGAGACACAATCTAGAGCAGGGATCCCCATCCTTTTTTTTACCCATGAGCCACATACAAATGTAAAAAAAGATGGCAAGCAAGTATTCGAAAAGCCCCTGTGATGCCAAATAAGGGCTGAGATTGGCTATTTGTTAGTCCCTATGTGGACTGGTAGCTTATCAATAAAAATTTGGCGCATAGATTTTAATGCATTTTGCAAAATGTTTGCAGTTTTCTGAATTTTTGGCAAAACGAAACAGGTCAGATTTGCCCATCACTAAATGGGGCAAATTCACTAAGATGCGAAGTTGCGCCAGGCGCAACTTCGCCGCACTTCGCCAGGCGTAGTTTCGCCAGGGGTCCGCAAATTCACTAAAATCCGAAGTTGCGCACAGGGGTAGCGTAAGGTTGCCAAGTTGCGCTAGCGTTGATTCGCTATATAAAGCGAAGTTACGCTAGCGAAGGCTAATTTGCATACGGCGCGAAATTCAAATTTCAATGGAGGAACACGTATCTGCACTACAAATGCCTAGAAAACCTTCAAATCTGCAAATAAAAATTTAATTTTGCCCTACACATGTGCCCACTGTCTAGGTAAGTTGCCATGAGTCAGGAAATGTAGGGGGGAAGGAGGGGAGCCCCAAAAAAATTTTGATCTTTTTCAGCCTATCAGCCATCATGTAGAAAACACGCCAGCATTTTTTGGGACTTAGAAAAAAAATTGACTTTTTTTTAAACAATCCCTATCTACTCTATTGCGCTTCGCCAGGTCTGAGGTGGCGAAGGAAGTCTAGCGTAAAAGGTAGCGTTCAGTACACTGCGCGCATTAGTGAATTTGCGTAGTTTCGGCGCTAGCGAAACTTCGCCTGGCGTAAGGTTGCGAAGTAACACTAGCGAAACTACGCCAGCGTTCGTTAGTGAATTTGCGCAGTAGCAAAAATGCCAAACGCTAGTGAATTAACGCTAGCGTTCGGCGCTTCGCGGCTTAGTGAATTTGCCCCAATGTGTCAACCCCATTATAACGTCAGACCTGATTTGGTAGAAGCTTTAGCCAGCTAAAATGAAATAGCAGCTTCTGTTAAAGGCAAACACACTTACAGGGTAATTTATTGACACACATTTTAAGTAGGTTTAGTAACTTATAGCAACCAATCAAATGTTTGCTTTCAAACAGGTGCCCTGTAAAAACGTTTATTATATTGACTTTCTTTGTTACTTTCCTCTATTTAGTTAATACAGTAGGACTTTTGAAATATAATCAAAACGAGGGGTTCTCTCAGGGCCAGACCACATCAATAGAGTTAATTGCAGTGCTCATAAAAGGACTATATGGCCCTGGTCAAAATTAACCTGAGAGCTGAATTGAGCCACTGCCTAGAAACTCATAACAAGTTTACAGATATATAGAAACATTGGAGTAACAGTCACCCTGCTATAGTTCCAGGGGTACCCAGGGTACAAATAAGCACTCACCCCAAATCTCCCCTTAACTGACCTTCAGACTGGGCCCCCTTAGCTCATAACAAGGTTACAGATATATAGAAACATTGGGGTGTCACCCTGCTATAGTTCCAGGGGTACCCAGGGTACAAATAAGCACTCACCCCAAATCTCCCCCTAACTGGCCTTCAGACTGGGCCCCCTTAGCTCATAACAAGGTTACATATATATAGAAACATTGGGGTAACAGTCACCCTGCTATAGTTCCAGGGGTACCCAGGGTACAAATAAGCACTCACCCCAAATCTCCCCCTAACTGACCTTCAGACTGGGCCCCCTTTGCTCATAACAAGGTTACAGATCTATAGAAACATTGGGGTGTCACCCTGCTATAGTTCCAGGGGTACCCAGGGTACAAATAAACACTCACCCCAAATCTCCCCCTAACTGGTCTTCAGACTGGGCCCCCTTAGCTCATAACAAGGTTACAGATATACTATACCATCGGTTTGATAAATCAAGGAGAACTAAATAAATGAATATGTAATAAATAATATCTAATAATATCTGTTTATTGAGCTGTTTGTGAGTTACTAACCTCTTCTGATTTTTTTTTCTGTTTTACCTTAAGAGCCTCAGAAGGTGGGGTAACTTTCAGCCCAATCATAATTCACCTTAATGGACGAGTGCAGAAGAGTCCAAAGTGAGCCTTTTGGTTCCAGTCCCATTCACATCATCTGTAATCGGCAGCTCCCCCCTACACTGCTGTTTCCTGAGACCATTTATAACAAAACACCTTCTTTTGAGCAAATGATTAATCTGAACATACGGAGCCTCTTTTCAGAGAAACAGGTGCTGCGAGGCTTCTCGGCCACTTGATCGGCTGTCAAATAATCTTCACATTTCTGGCCAAGTGATTTCCCCTGAAAACTTATCAGCAAAACGGGCAGATGCAAACTGAGCAAAGGAAGGGGGGGGGGATGCATACGCCCCAATGGCCAGTAATTTAAGAAATTAGGCTTCGTAAACCTTAAAATAAAGGGGGTCTTTCCTGTGACATATTGAAAATCTGGGCAAACCTCCTGCCAGGAATTTATATACTGCGCTCATATTTATATATCATTTACCGAGCGGATTTTTCCAAACAGGCAATAAATCAACAGTTCACTGACATCCAGTATTATGGCCAATGAGTATAACTCGATGCAGACTCACATTTCCTCTAGATATCACTTTCACTCCGTAATGTTTCTGCTTCCAACAATATCACTGGGCTCTGACAGTAAATACACTAAAAGCCATTTCTCAGTCGCATGGCTGCTGGTTTCAAGGAGAAACAAAGAGATGTCGGTCTAATATTCCAATCATGGCCATGGTCGGACTGGGCTGGCGGGACACCGGGAAAAAGCCCGGTAGGCCCTGGCCCAGACCCGCTCCCCGATGGGGCGAAAGTCAAAGAAAATGTGCTGCGCAGTGCGTTGATTTTGGACCTGCACGCGGCGTGCCGGTTTTTGCACATGTGCGTGGACCCTTGAGGTTTTGAACCTGGTGGGCCCCAAATGTGCCAGTCCAACCCTAATCGCTGCTGTACCCAGCTATAACCGTTAGCCTGAAAAAGGACCTCTTGTCTCCGAAACGTCGATTTGCTACATTTAAAGTAAAATCGGTTTTAACGCGAAATTGGAGTGCTACAATCCTTGTATACAATAACCGCACTGCCCGGCAGAAGGGAACGTACAGTGTGACTGTGCCCCTCTATAATCGCTTTTTCCGGCAGAAGGGAAGGAGGAAGCAGACCCCTTGGCCAATGTGGGGGGTCGGGGAATTGGTTCTGCCTCCTCTATAACTGCTTGGCTGCCTTAAAAACCGAGACTCCGGGAGGGAGGATAAAGGGAGGCGTAAGAATATGTGGGCTGGCAGTTGCCAGGCCAGGGTGGGAAGTAGGCGGGTGGGTAGGGATTGCCCCTCCCAATAATTTTTTGTGGGAGGGCTGGCGCACTCCAGTTACGCTACTTCCTGAGGGGGTAGCGTTCTATCTTTAGAATAACAGTTCTGGTGGAATCTCTTGGAATCATTACTTTGGGTACATATAACCTATACTCTAATACACAGTGATCTTCATAATACAAACATACTGGCAAGCACCGCAAGACAGTGAAAGGGTCAGTTTGAACCTTGTACCTGCACCCCAATTATATATTCCCCACATGGAATGCAATGGAATATAAAATACAGTATATTGTCATTATAGCTAGTGATGGGCGAATTTATTCGGCAGGCGCGAATTCGCGGCGAATTTGAGTGATTCGCCGCCAGCGAATAAATTCGTGAAACGCCCGTGAAAAATTGTCAAAAACGAGACGCCGGCGCCGTTGCGCAAATTCGCCCATCACTAATTATAGCTATTGGTTAACTCATGGACCATATGTATCAAATGCTCTCCAAATCAACACCAAATTCTTAGCTCCTTGTATAATAATAATAATAATAATGATTATTATTATTATAATTATTATTATTAATAATAATAATAATAATAATAATAATAATATGGAGAGACAGAAAATAACATTGATGACACAGGTAACATGCTCTTGTTTTGTTTCTGGCTGAAACTGAAATGTTATTAATTAAAGGAAGCCAATTGTTTCCTCCAAGGTCTGACTGGAGCCTTGGGTGCCCACTAGAGCTGCAAAATTAAGCCCTCTTCTGACCTCCAAATTCTTACCGACACCTGCGTGAACTCCGCCGCGGCGCACATGCTTAAACGCCTTAAACAATGTGGCGGCACAGGAGCCAGAGTTTCTGCGGCAGATGGGGGAGCAGGTCTGGGCCGGCAGGAGCCCATGAAGGCCGGGGCCAACCGGGATTTTTTCTGGTGTCCCTCCAGCCCAGTCCGACCCTGGTGTCCTCTATTATCATGAGCAGAAACTCACAATGGGGCCCGGGTCTTGCAACTTTGGAGGATGACGGAAACACAGAGAGATGCAAGAGAAGAAGGTTCAGCAAAATCAATTTTATCCAAATATATTATTATTTATTATCTTTTATTATTTGTGTTTTTTATTTAGCTTTTTATTCAGCAGCTCTCCAGTTTGCAATTTCAGCAGTCTGGTTGCTAGGGTTCAAATTAATTTAAAATTTAAATTAAATTTTTTTTAAATTTAAATTAATTATTGATTTGAATAAGAGACTAGAATATGAAAAGGAGAGGCCTAAAGAGAAAGATGAGTAATAAAAAGCAGCAATAACAATAAATAGTGATGGGCGAATTTGCGGCAAATTCCCGCGATTCGCCATCGGGTGAATAAATTTGCGAAACTGCAGCGAGAATTCGCCGGCGTCATAAAATAAAAGGATGCCGGCGCAATTTCGCCAAAAACGGACGCCAGCATCAAAAACGAGACGCCATGCCGTTTCGCGAATTTTTCGACGAAATTCGCCCATCACTAACAATAAATGTGTAGCCATGTAGAGAATTCGTTTTTTAGATGGGGTCAGTGACCACTGGAAAGGGTCAGTAAAAAGAACGGAAATAATTCAAAAACAAAAAATAATGAAGGCAAATTGATTCTTTGGGAAGGGGAGTTGTAGAATAACAGGCAGTTATCAGGATATCTACAGGGCTTATAAGAGCAATGTGCAGTTGTATTTAAACAGGAATCTTGATGAAATTATACTGAAAATCTTCAATGTTGTGATTGGATCATTGGATAAGTAGAGCTATGGGATCTGTTATCTGGAAACCCATTATCCAGAAAGCTTTGAATTACGGAAAGGCTGTCTCCCATAGACTCCATTTTATCCAAGCAATCTACATTTTTAAAAAGGATTTCCTTTTTCTGTGTAATAATAAAACAGTAACTTGTACTTGATCCCAACTAAGATATAATTAATCCTTATTGGAAGCAAAACCAGCCTATTGGGTCTATTTAATGTTTATATGATCTTCTAGTAGACTTAAGGTCCAAATTACAGAAAGATCCATTATCTGGAAAATCCCAAGTCATTTTCCTGTTATCCGGAAAACCTCAGGTCCCAAGCATTCTGGATGTCAGGTCCCATAGCTGTAGCAATAATGAAACAATAATATATTCACCACGTAATATTCCCATTGAAGAAATGTAGAGCTGTACATTGCCTATTAACAGACCAGTGTGGAATAGAGACCAAACTACATACCTGCTTCATTATTTCCTTTAGATTGGAAATACAATGATCTGGTTGATACATTAGAGAAAACAAAGGAGAAGAAGATAAATTTGTTATGGCCAAGCCAGTTCCTGTACATACAGTAGATGCTTGATATAGTAAGGTCATTTCTAATTAATTGTTAATTGTCATTATAAGAATAATCAAGATGTAATGTAAGATATCTGGACCCTGTATTAATATGAGGCTAGCTGAGAAAATGCAATTTAATGTAATTGTTCTCTAGTGCTGGGCTCATAGAAGATGCAGAGGAGGGACCTGCTTTTGCACTGAGTGAAAGTGATCATGTGCCTGTGACCCTGCTGAGGTTTGTTTTGGCTGGGCACGGTATTTAACGTTCTTAGGTGCCCTCCCTTAACCTGCAAGCACAGGCTGACACTTGAATCTGATCCCTGCCTTCCTTTCGTGGTCAACCACATTGCCCCTTAGAGGTCTCAAAAGAAACATTACATTTCCTAAAACTGACTGAACTGTTGGATCTGCACTTCCTCTTCATCTGGAACTGTTCGTGCAAACACCGTCTCTCAGATGAACTCTGCCCGTGCCCGGAGCTTCATTTCAGCTTCAGCGCTGACTGCAGTCTCCAGGAACGTTCCCTAGCACACCTACATAATGTTTATTGCTGATAGGGATTCACTTTAGCCATCAGTTCTAAATTGTGATTTTGGTCCTCAAGTTGGCAATTGCATATTCGTGAGGGAATTGTCTACCTGGTGCTTGGGTTGGGTGGACATTAAATCTTCCCTCTTTCTCTGATGCCAACATGTTGGCATTAAAAGGTCCACATGTGATGGCTCATCAGTAGCAATGTGTGGGTTTGACCACCAGTTGGGTGGCTTGGGGTTGAAATTTGGCCAACGATTGTGGGTTAGAGTTGTATGCAGGTCTGACTGGGAAAGTACACTCCTCCGATGCTCCCAAAGAGACCATGCATTGGAACTACAGGAGCACATAGAAAGTAGTGAACAGACTGAGAAGATGTGGGTACAGGTCCTACAATTACAACATTTTGAGGATTAGGGCTGGGGGCAGGTTATGGTTTTGAAGGTTAGGGTTTTTGCAGGTTAGGGTTGGGTGCAGGTTAGGGTTTTGCAGGTCCTGTGTCGGATGGTGGTTAGGGTTTTGTTGGTTATGGTTTGGGTGCAGGTTAGGATATTGCAAGATAGGGTTGGGTGCAGGTTAGGGTTTTGCAGGTCCTGTGTCGGATGGTGGTTAGGGTTTTGTTGGTTATGGTTTGGGTGCAGGTTAGGATTTTGCAAAATAGGGTTGGGTGCAGGTTAGGGTTTTGCAGATCAGAGTCAGGTGCAGGTTAGGGGTTTCCAGGTTAGGGTAGGGGACAGGTTTAGTTCTTCCCAAACCACACATCACTAATCAGCAAATTATTGTCTTAATTAGCATTTCCCCACATGATTACACTGAGGGTAAAACCTGGTTTTATTCCATTACCTGCCATACTTGGGACGAATGGACATTGGGGTACATTTACAAGTATGGGACCTGTTATCCAGAATGCTCGGGACCTGGGGTTTTCTGGATAATGGATCTTTCCATAATTTGGATCTCCATACCTAAAGTCTAACAGAAAATCATGTAAACATTAAATAAACCCAATAGGCTGGTTTTTCATCCAATAAGGATTAATTATATCTTAGTTGGGATCAAGTACAAGTTTTGTTTTATTATTACAGAGAAAAGGGAAATTATTTTTAAAAGTTTGGATTATTTGCATAAAATGGAATCTATGGGAGATGGCCTTTCCATAATTTGGAGGTTTCTGGAAAACAGATCCAATACCTGTGGGGATTTTTTTCATCATCTAACTTCAGCAAAGTTCACCTTAATTCACCAGGACTGGTTTCACAACACATCTCATATTTACTATTTACTATATTTCTTAAGTACACTTTTATAAGAGAAATGTGGTGAATTTTCTCCTGATGTAAATTCTCACATTAAATTAAATATTCGACTGTATATTTTCCCTAAACAATTGTAGTAGGGGAAAATTCTCTCAGAGTATTTTCATCATTAAAAAACTAATTATGGAGAAGTAGCTTGAAGGGGGGGATGTTGATGTAGATAAAGGGATTCAAAACGGCAGTTTGTCGGCTTGAACCTGGAGAAATTTCTCTTGGCGAAAATTCTTCCTTGTGTAAGTTGTGAAAGAGAATTTTAACTACTGCAAAGTTAATTCTCCAAGACTTGTTCTATTCTCCTTTAAGTAAATTGAAGATGTTTAGCAGGGGTGTAACAACAGTGCGCGAACCCGTCCCCACGGGGTCGCTGAAGTCAGAGAGCCGGAATTTAAGGAAAAAAACCCAGCAGGGAGGGGGATTTTAATACTATAACAGACAGGCCCGGATTTGCGGCAAGGCCGCATAGGCCCGGGCCTAGGGCGGCAAAAAAATAGGGGCGGCATTCCGCCCAGCCGCATCAAAGCATCACAGCGCATCACAGCAGCTGCGCCGGCGTTTTTTCCCCGGCGCACTGGGAAGGGGAGGTGGGCGCTAGGACCGCACGGCTGCCTGTTCGGACCGTGCGGCCTAGGGGCGGCCGTCAATGAAATCCGGCGCTGATAACAGACCCTGCAGTCCAAGCCCCCTTGGGGGAAAAATTAGATTCCCCCCTATAGTTAGGCCAGTGATGTTGAGGGGAATCTAAATTTTTGGTGAAACTGCTCTAAATTTTTACTCTCAACCTTTAGAAAATATTCCGCAAAGAGTGTAAACCCGGGCTCCCCAACCTTTTTTTACCCATGAGCCACATTCGAATATAAAAAGAGTTGGGGAGCAACACAAGCATGCATAAAGTCCCTGGGGTGCCAAATAAGGGCTGTGATTGGCTATTGGTAGCCCCTATGTGGACTGGCAGCCTAAAGGAGACTGTTTAGCAGTACATCTGGTTTTATGGAACAAAACTTGCCTCCAAGCCTGGAATTCAAGAATAATCACATGCTTTGAGGCCCCTGGGAGCAACATCCAAGGGGGTGGTGAGTAACATTTTAGAGCCACTGGTTGGGGATCACTGCTCTAGACCATGAACAATCAGACCAGAAATGCAGCTCCTCTTGCCTACATGGTGCATCAGAATATAACATTTTAAACCTGCCTGATCCCCAGACTAACCAGTGGTCACAGTGAATGGGTTGGGCTCAGCAGGCTGCAATAATCTGTCTGTTTTAATAGAAACCAGAATTGTTAGGAGATTGTCAGACCTTTTCTCCTTATGGTTTCTTTGGTTTTTGTTTAGATAGAAGCCTCCTTTGCCATCTTTTCACTTATTGCTTTAAGCTGAGGATGATCTGTACCCAATTACATTTATTTTTTTAAAGCCCAAATCCTCCATTCACATTTAAACAATGTTCTGTAGAACAAGGCACGGCTACCCTGTAACTGATCTGATTGCCCACATCGAGGTTTCTCTGTATCCCGTAACTCTGCGCTGGGCTGGAAAGCTGCCGCATAGAGAAATATACTGAGGTTGATAATTATGATGAGAATTCCATTCTGCGTGCTTGCTGAGGTCAGATAGGAATGTTTTGGAGTTTATTATTGTTTTGAGAAGAGGATTTCATTTCAGTGTCCGTACTGCAATATTCCAGAATGAGAATCTAAGAACTACATAATATGACTTTACAGCCACTTTAAGTAACATCTATTGACTTTATACATATAGTTATAGTGTTCTTGCACCTCCTGTGACCTGTCATCACAGTGCATTGTTCTTAATGTGGCAATAAAAACCCCTCAGTGACTTCTAATATCCTTATCATTTACAGTAGGGGGTACATTATCCCTTATAATACATGAGTGATACTCCGAGTTCCCTGTATAACTCAGCCTGCAGCCTTGTGCCTTTATATGGTCACAGAACAACCCCTCAGTGACTTCTAATATCCTTATCATTTACAGTAGGGGGTACATTATCCCTTATAATACATGAGTGATACTCAGAGTTCCCTGTATAACTCAGCCTGCAGCCTTGTGTCTTTATATGGTTACAGAACAACCCCTCAGTGACTTCTAATATCCTTATCATTTACAGTAGGGGGTACATTATCCCTTATAATACATGAGTGATACTCAGAGTTCCCTCTATAACTCAGCCTGCAGCCTTGTGCCTTTATATGGTCACAGAACCCCTCAGTGACTTCTAATATCCTTATCATTTACAGTAGGGGGTACATTATCCCTTATAATACATGAGTGATACTCAGAGTTCCCTGTATAACTCAGCCTGCAGACTTGTGCCTTTATATGGTCACAGAACCCCTCAGTGACTTCTAATATCCTTATCATTTACAGTAGGGGGTACATTATCCCTTATAATACATGAGTGATACTCAGAGTTCCCTGTATAACTCAGCCTGCAGACTTGTGCCTTTATATGGTCACAGAACAACCCCTCAGTGACTTCTAATATCCTTACTATTTACAGTAGGGGGTTCATTTTTCTATAAGCTCTACAGTACACACTATGATTTGTGCAACTGGCGCTTGCAATGGAACATTGGAATATCTCCCAGAGATCACTGCTCCTTTTAACTGTATGAAATAGCTTTCCACAACATATTTGTTCTCAGGAATAGGTATAATACCCATTTACATTTCCAGGAAAATCGGAAGTTTTTCTGTTTTTACTATTTTTACCACAAATAAAAGACTGGAGAAGGATGCCATTCTTATTTGGCTGGGACTGGATAATTAAGACACATGGTTTATATTTCCTTAGCAATGTCGATGATGACGATAAAAGGGGAGATACACCCACACTGAAAGCAAGAGTTTCACGAACCATATAGCAAAGACTTGCAGAGAGAAGAGAAAAGGAAAGAGGTGAAAGAAATAAGTTCAAATAAAAGAAAATGAAGGCAGTGCGAAAGTTATATATTATCTAGGGTGCCTGAGAGCTGGAGAATGTTCAAGATGTTAACAAAGCAGCGATAATGCCCCCGTAATGTCAGCCGTTCCCCACCTCTGGCATAGGGCGTTTCAGTATTGTGAGAAGATATTTAGTCTGACTGCAGAAGGGATTGTTTGAGAAAAAAAGATAGGAGGAATTTTGGTCTTTACCCACAGTCTGACCCCACCCGCCATTCCCTGGCTCTCCTCCAACTCATTGCCTTTCCCTTTACTCAAACGCTCAACTCTCTCGTAAGCTCACACATACACTATATGTTACTAACATCTCACCAACTGCATAGTGCAACATGACCATGTCAAAGCTAAAAAACATGAAAAAGAACCTTTCCTGGTGGAACAGGAAGTGTTTGAGAGAGATCAGTAGCCCATAGTATTCATTGTCTGTGCAGGACTATTCAGATCTAACTGCTTAACAGTTCCTATGGGTTAGATCCTTGGAGAAAATATGCACAATAGGTCTAAAGCTATGGACATGGTTGTAGGCACTATAATAAAGCGGGTTTCAAAGTAGAACAATCTGGGAGATCCTTTAGCTGCTGCTCAGAATGGTTCCATTAGCTCTTGCTTCTGGTGGTCCTCCAGCTCCTGTTGTTTATCTTAGTGGTCCTTCAGCTTCTACTCCAGGTTGTCCTTGAGCTCCTGCTGTTGATCTGAGTGGTCCTTCAACTCCTGCCTCCAGTGGTACTCCAGCTCCTGCTATTAATATGGGTTGTCCTTCAGCTTCTGTTCTGGGTGGTCCTCCAGCTCTTGATGTTGATCTGGGTGACCCTATATTTCCTGCTCTGGAAGCTCCTCAAGCTCCTGCTGTTGATCCCAAAGGCCCTCCAGTTCTTGCTCTAGATGTACTCCAGCTCTTGTTCCGAGTGGCTCTTCTGATCCAGGTGGTCCTCCAAATTCTGCTGCTGATCGGGAACAGGAAGTGTTTGAGTGAGTTCAGTAGCCCACAGTATTAATTTCCTGTACAAGATTGATCAGACCTAACTGCTGAATGGTTCATACGGGTTATCTTCTTGGAGAAAATTTGCACCATATCTATGGGTGGGTCTTTAGTTTTGCTTTAGATAAGCATAGTAAATATTAGTAAGGACTGACAAAGTCCTGGATTCTTGCTATTTATTCTTGGCAATAGGCAGGTGTAATACGGAGTGTGTAATGACTGTATGTACAGTATATGATGTAGTTTGGTACATTGTCACTAATGTTAACATTTCTAAGCAATTACATATCCTATCTCAGTTCATTTGCATATAGTATTCCCTCTTACAAAGCAACATCATTTCCCATTTCAGATTATATATATGATATCCTTTTATACATAGCAGTGGCATATCCCTTGTCTAACCTTATGCATGCAGTGTCTTCTCATATAGAGAAATCACATTTGATATTATAGACATTTGTCCAACAATTTTACCTGCTTTCAATGATGATGTTTATTCCCTTGGGTAATTGTTTTGAATAGCAGTTGATTTTAGTGGCATGGCTGAAATCAGTGAAGATATGATGGAATAACCTCGATAGTAAAGAGATACCTAAGTGAAATGACATCCCTTCAGTGGAAGCTCTTCAGGGCAGAAGAATACCCCCATCAAGAATGTGTCCTGGTCTCTGCTCCTTGCTACTACTGTCAGTGGCTGTGATCCTGTTGCTGACTGCAGCGATTGACTTATCATTGGCACCAATTTGAGTCATCTTGCAGCTCCTACTGTAGGTCTGGGTGGTCTGTTAGCTCCTGTTTAAGGTGGCCCTCTAGATCCTGCTGTTGATTTGGGTAAAACTTTACCTCCTGCTGTTGATCCCCAGTGGTCCTTTAGCTTCTGTTCTCGGCGGGCCTGCGATTGATTCCAATCCAGCTGGTCTTCCAGCTCCTGCTGTTGGTCTGTGTGCTCCTTTAGCTCCAGTCATCCTCCAGCTCCTGCTGTTGATCTAGGTGGTCATTCAGATTTTGTTCTGGATGGTCCCCAAATTCCTGCTGTTAATCCAGATAATCCTTTATCTCCTACTCTAGAAGGGCCTCCAGGTCTCACTATTTATCCAGGTGGTCCTCAAGCCCCTGCTATTGATCCCAATGGTCCTCCAGCTCTTGCTGATCCTGGCAGCTCTTTAGTTCCTGACCTCGGCGGCTTTCTGTCTCCTGTTCCTGACCCTGGCAGCTCTAAAGTTTCTGTTACATCAATGTATTGTTAGGCGGAGAACAACAAGCATTAGCCATGTGCTCTCTGTTAATTAAACTGTGGGCAGAAATTTTTCACATCCATGGCTTATTGGGAAACCTCCCTCAGAAATAGGCTATAGACTTCCTAAACCGTAGGGTGTATTAAGCCTTTGGGTCCCCTATAGTTGTAAAAAAGAACTCCTGATTCCCACTCAGAAAATATCAAACTATCCAGAGAGTCCACTGAGTTTTACTAAAATAATGATCCTTTCTCCTGGTTTTTGAGATGTAGTAGCATTCTGGAAAAAGTAGGAGACTACCTTTGCTTTACACTATTTTTTTCTTACAGTAAGTTATTTATAAAATCAGCAGTCATGCTGTACCCTTAAATGATGGCCATCTTTTTTTTTTTTCATCTTTTTTTGGTTGTTGTATCATTTTACTTCAGGACACCATCAGCCAGTCTACATTAATGTCAGGATTAAAGCGAATGTAGTTTTTTTTAAAAAAAAAATCAAAATAAAATGTCAAAATATCTTCTGAAACTTTAAAGTCTTCCATGCGGGTGCTTTGCTATTTTTTATTTTTATTTATATATATATATATATATATTTTTTTTTTTTTCATTTAGTAAAAACGTAAAACTTGCCCACGTAGGGCCATAATAGAATACAATTGGAATCATTGCATACATGCAGAGCATCATACAGTGTCAATACATTAATGTGTTAATCTCCTACAAAGCCATTTCTCTTGTTTCACTACTCCACTTTATACCCCCAGCTCTGCTCCCAGTTTGTCACCCACATATCTTTTTCATGCCATGTCCACAGATTGTTACCTCCTACTCACCCGGGTTGGATAGTTCCCCATTTGTACTTCAATTAGATCCCAATTATACCATATTTTATCAAAAATATCTATGTTATCATGTTTCAAATCTGTCAGATAATCCACCCTGTGTATAAATCTCATCCAGAAACTCCTGTTCTGTGGAAGGTCTGGGGACCTTCCATTGTTTTGTTATCAGACCCCTTGCCACCGTCAAAATATGATTAATCATCCTCTGAGATGGGTTTTTTAGTTTTGGGATTCTATCTCATAAGAAGAATACCAGTGGGTCTAGTTTTATTGTTACCATTGTCACCCTTTCTATGTATCCCTTGACAATCATCCAATATCGATCTAGTTTATAACACCCCCAAAACATATGTAATAGGGAACCCTCTTGTTCTTCACATCTCCAGCACACTGGGGTGGAGGTATTTAGGAATAATTTGTGTAGCAATAATGTGGTATGATACCAACCCATGATGATCTTCTAAATGTTTTCCCTGAGGCACATATTAATGTTTTCCCCGCATTTTCCCAAATTCTCTCCCATCTTGGGATTGTGATCTCCGTGCTCAAGGCCTCTGACCAGCGAGTAATTATGTTCATCTTAATCACACAAGAGCAATTGGTGTCCTTTAATTTGCAAACTCACAGTACATATGGCAGTATAAGGGAACACCTATAAATGAATGGAAACCTATGGGACCAAGTAAGGCTCCAAGAATGGAAATAAAACAAGCAAGTACCATTTTTTAGTTGTTAGTGTCACCGAACAATAAGAATAATGGCCATTCCAATCTTGTTCTCAGCAGCTGCAAAACCAATTTTTATTTTTTCACAAAACTTGCCAAGGCCAACAATACAAACAAATTCAAATATGTGACTCAATCTTCTGGTTATTGCACAAGATTGTTTAAATAATTATGATAAACGCATCTGACAACCCTAAGTGAAAAGCAGGATAAAGCCATAGACCGATTCCTGTGATTCCTGGGTACACAAAAATGATGAAATGGCCTCCTCTTATCCTGTATCATCATCCAGCAAACATATGGAATTCATTTTGGTTAGCTCCTGTCTGAAGCTATTCAGCCTTAAACCTTTGGTTTTTCTTAAGACTGGGCAAAGCGCATTGGGTAATTTTCACAATTTGCTTAGGGAGCTGGCTTACGTCCACAGTAGCCACTTCCGAATAATAGTATGGATTAAAGGGTTTTATGCTGTCAATTTTATGCATTGAAAAGCAAGTATTTTTCCTTGAACTTCATCAATGAGGCCTCTAGCAAGGTTTGGGGGATAGTGAGAAAACCTTCTGTGGTGGAAAACTGCTTATCCACTTCCTCTGCTATTTTAATTTTCTTCTTTACTTTCCAATGGTTTGTTCATCATTATTTTTTTTTAACCTGTATTTAAACCACAGAGGAACACACCATTTCCAGTGCAAGGGTTCTATAGAAAGAGACCATAGAAACATTCCCAAATATATGTTTATGGGTTTCAGGTTCCAAGATCATCATGAATGAGCCCATTATTCCTCTTCATATGAGAACTCACCATACCATGGTGATCTCTTGGAGATAGTACTGGATCCTTCAGACACTCCATCCAATATGATCTACTGTGTATTCAAAAAATATTCTAGAGAAGAGCGTTAATATCAATATAACCTAGAAGCTCGATTATATCAAGAGGGCTATTTGGGGCTTCAGGAAGCAAGAATGGTAGAGGCAGAGGTAAATTAAATATCTATGTGGTTCCTTGCAAATGCCCCCAAGCCTAAAAACCAACATTTTGGTACCAGGGTAGAAGGTGTGAAAAAAGAGCTCTAATCTCTTTATCTAAATCTCTTTATCATATACCTTCTGTCTATCTGATAAAAATCATAAATTTGATTATGTTTTCTCTGGAAAACCACGTCCTGATATAATAATCACTGATAGTGATGGGTAGTGATGGACGAATTTACAGCGAAATCTGCGAATTTACAGAAAATTCACAAAACGTCAATGGGTGTCAAAATAATTTTGACACATGTAAATTTTTGCGCTACACGACAATTTTTATACGCGCACCTGTTTTATCCAAATGCATTAAAGTCAATGGGTGTCCGAATAATTTTGACGCGTGACAATTTCTATGCGCGCGACTATTCTGACGCGTGCCAACATTTTTTTTGATGTGGTGGATTTTTCACCAGCGAATTTTCTCGCAGCTTCATTAATTTATTCGCTGCCAGCGAAACGCGGAAATTTGCCAGGCATGGATTTACTGTGACTTTCCAATAATAAATTTGCTGAACTTTTCCAAAAATGAGTCTGCATAAAATTGACGCATGTCAAAATTATTCTGACGCCCATTGACTTTAATGAATTTGGACGAAATAGTCGTGCATATAAAAATTTACACCCATTGACTTCAATGCATTTGCCCCTTCACTATATTTCACTGACAGGTGCTGGGCTATGATGTCCATAACATTGACATTGTTAATACATTAATGTCTAGCTTCCTCTCTAAATCAAGTGAGTGGATTTGTTGGACATGCATGAAATATGATAGCAAGCACTGGGCTGTTTTTCTAGAAAATGTCTCATGGAATGGGAGCACACAACACCTGCTCTTTAGCTAAGGGAACTTATTTAAAGTAAGGAGAAATGACATGAACATACCTAGGAGCCCTTCCTTCAAACCATTATGTCTGCTTTGAGAGTCAGAATCTGTCTCTAGATATTCCCAGTATAATCTTCCTTGGAAAAAAAACGGGGATGAGGACTTGGTCAACAATGCAGGTATGTCACGACATGTCAAGCACTGTGAACACTTTATTGTGTCTTGTAACACACAAGAATACAAGTTCTAGGCTACAATGGGATCTTTCACATTCATTATTTATTTTTGAGACCTCTGAAGTCCTATATATATATAAATCTATGCACTTGTGATTGGGTTCTGTGCAGTGTTCCTGATATTTTATCTTTTTTACATAATCATCTGATAATCTTAATCCCCTTGGCATGCCATATTCTAAAGAAAAAAATAAAGAAGTGCTGTTGGGTAAAATATTTTTTGAGCCTAAACAATAGGTGGTAATGCTGGAGGTGGGGGGGGGGGTTATGCTTAGTCTGATTTGCCACAGGGCAGTTATGAAGGTGAAAGTCTAGGGTGAAATACACTAGGCTATTTTATCACACCAAAAGGAATGGTGTGAAATCTTGGCTTCTGAAATAAATGGAATTATGAAAATTTTAAAGAATAATCCAAAAGTGCTGAACAAATGCTTAATTGCATTTGTTTCCTTTCTTCTAGTGATTTTGCTCAATCTCATTGTAACTCAGGAAGATAACATGTCGAGACTATATTGCCTGGAGTCGTTAGGTAATATTAGCAGCTCTGTTTCACTGAATAATTAGCTACGTTACAAAGTGATGTCATTACAATGTGCTCATAGTTATCCCAGTTTTTGGTTCAGAAAAGACATTGCCTCAACAACCAAAAACAGCCCTAAATACTCAATAATGTCCAGAACATTAACAGCTGCCTACACTTTACATATAACTTGATATTAACCACTAGAAGGTTTAAAGTGATGATGTGTTAAAAAGAAGACCAATTTGTTGGCTGTTCCATAACAACATTTTTTTAAGATGTTTGGAAAGGAGGAGGGCTACAGGTTTATAGAGAACTAGCCTGATTGTTTGGGTTGGCTTCAGGTTTCCTTGCAGAGATGAGTTGAGCCTCAATAATGATGGGGAACCTGTTTTAGGAGAAGGTTGGAAGAGACTTTAAACTTACATGGGGATGGTGGGAAAGAAAATACTTGGAAAGATAATTATCTGAACACCATCTGAGGGAGGTTCAAAAGTCAGAACGTAAAGCAGTAGGGTCGACATACGTAATAAGTGTACAAACGTAAACCATAGTTGAGTTGTTAAGTTCGTTGCTAATGCTTTTTTTATTACCAACTTTGCTTCGAGGTTTTCTCATAGACCACTGTGTTAGATTTCAGACAAAACCCAACACTTATTCAGGTGTCCGGAACTTTTTTTATTACCAAGTTTGCTTCTAGATTTTCCCATAGACCAATGTGTTAGATTTCAGATAAAACCCAATACTTATTCATGTGTCCTGAACTCCAGCTCCTTAGGTGAGCCCATATTGTGAAGTACGCAATATCACTGCAATTTGCTTCACATATCATAGTTTTATTTTGTTTTTGTAATTCACTATTTGGCACTGTTTGTCCTCAACGTGGTCTGTATCTGTAGAATAATGTTACGGGATTTATCAAGTCGGTTTTGCATTATACAACATTTTAGCTCATGGTCACAGCAAGGCTATTTATAAGCTTCATCAGAGTGTATAAACCTTACAGCCTCAGCTGGTCATTCTGCATCTGGTAAGTCACTAGGGATGGATAATTTTTCATTTCTACTCAAAATTACTACAACCCACGGTTTTCTCCTAATCATTTGCTTAATTGCATTTGTTTCCTTTCTTCTAGTGATTTTGCTCAATCACATTGTAACTCAGGAAGATAACATGTCGAGACTATATTGCCTGGAGTCGTTAGGTAATATTAGCAGCTCTGTTTCACTGAATAATTAGCTACGTTACAAAGTGATGTCATTACAATGTGCTCATAGTTATCCCAGTTTGCTTAAGGAAATAGGGCTTCAGTAATTGTTAACGATCATTTATCATTGAAAGATAATGTATTTAGCCTTATGTAATTAGTTAAGAATGCATGAATACTTTATATTTTTTATTTGGATGTTATTAAATCCTAATTGCTGCGGATTTAACTGGGAGGTCTTAAATGTCTAAGGGGCAGATTTATCAAGGGTGGAATTGAAATTTGGAATTTTGAAATTTGAATTTTTGAGTTTATTTTACTGTAATTTGACTAAGGAATAGTCCACATTCGATTCTAGTTTAAAAACAATTCAAAATTTGAATTTCAAAATGTAATTTGTACTGTCCCTTTAAGGTTTCGAATTCGACTATTCACCATCTAAAATCTGACAAATTTCTGTTTTAGCCTATTGGGGACCTCCTACAATGAATTTGGATTCAAATTTGATTCGAGTTTGCAGCTCAATCCTATTCACCCATTTTTAAAAATGTTTTTTTTTTTTTTTAATAAATTTAGATTTGGTTGTTTTTTTTCGAATTTCGAGTTTATGGGAGTTTTTAGAAGCTCCCATAAACTCAGAATTTGACCCTTGATTAATCTACCCCTGCGCAGTAGACCGAAAGAGCCGTTCACGCTGCATGTGCACCCGCATGAAGAAAGAAGAAGAATGAAGCGATTGCTTTGTGGTGCTCGGTGGAAGAACCCCGGGACCAGTGCAGTTTTCTGCTGATAGGGGTTTCAGGTAAGTATATACAATCACTAGGGTGTGCCTAACTTTTGGTACCCCAAAGTCTTTCCTTCTGCTTTAATAAAAAAATTGTGACCATCACCTTGTGTCTATTGAGGTTCATGGGCCCATAAGTTGACCACAAAACCTTTCATGGTAAACTTAGGGGCAAATTTATCAAGGGTTGAATTTAAAGCTTATGGGAGTTTCTAAAAACTCCCATAAACTCGATAATTTTTAAATTCAGTGAATAGGATCGACCTGCAAACTCTAATCAATTTCAAATTGAATTTGAGTCTTTCATAAAATTTTTTTTTTTTGAAAAGGAGGTCCCCCATAGGCTAAAACGCCAATTCGGCAGGTTTTAGATGGCAAATAGTCTAATTTGAATTCTTAAAGAGGACAGTAAATTTCTAAATTTCTAAATTCGAATTATCGAATTTCGACTATTCCCTAGTGGAATTACACTAGAAAAACTTGTATTTTGAATTAAAAAATTTACATTTTCAATCCGACCCTTGATAAATCTGCCCCTTAAATTTGAGAGATCTCCAGCAGAAGTGGGATGTTTTACTCCATTTTACCATCTCCCTTTAACGTTTCCGGACCTGGTACAGTTAAAAAATGCAAAAAGTGTAAACTGTCTGCATCCACACAGTTGCACAACTTAAATAAATGTTCTCCGTGATTCTCTAGAGAAAGTAATTTCAGTGACCTTACTATGCACCATAGGATTCTACAGGAATAATTTTCTACTGGGAGAAAAGCTCCTCATGTGAATTAACATGACCTTATTGTGCATCTCAGAGAATCCCAATTTAGTGATGGAGGAGCGTTGACTATACTAGTGAATTTAAACAGGCAATAACTGATGGATGCGCTCTCCAAGCTAATACAAATATTCAGATTCAGCGTGTTAACAGCTGTTAAAATAGATTTTTCTCATACTTTGCTAAACTAAACCAGACAGCAGTTGAGGGCCAAGCTCATGCTCAAACGCTATCTTCTGAGGAATTATTTCTACGATATTTAACACTTACCACAATGGTTTTCCTATTGTAACATGCATTTGGCCGTGCAGTTATTTTAATTGGGACTCAGCAGAAGGGGAACCTAACCAAACAGAATATTATTTTAATGATTAACATTTTTCTTATGATTGGGTTTAAAAGTGCAACAGGTTGTGCAAAACCAAGGTCATGGTCAGATCCTTGAAAATAATATTGAAGACCATGAGCAAACCTTAAATCTTCTCAAACACGTATTGAGATTGATGAGCAAGTGTTGATTGGCTGATACCTTTGACTTGTAACTGCACCATTTTCTAAAAGTGATTGTTTTCAGGATGATAAATTGATAGCACTGTCAGGGTTCAATTACTCAGCTTGTAGGGATATACTAGGAAAGACAGGGTAGATAGGAATCTAGATACAAGTGTGGAAAGTGTGGTTGGCCTAGAGCAGGGGAACTGCAGAAGTAGGAACCGAGTTCAGCCAAAGTAGTTTATATATTGTATTGTTCTTTCGTGTTTTTTGCATTACAAATAAGATATGTGCCGTGTGCATGGAAAATTGTTCATGTTTTTTTTTTTTTCAAACTATAATTCAGCCCCCCAGCAGTCTGAGGGACCATGCGCTGGCCGCCTGTTTGAAAAGTTTGAGGACCCTTGGCCTAGAGTATCTAGTACGTTGGAGTAGGGACCAAGGAGAAAGCTGATTGACAGGTAATAGTGATGGGCTAATCTCAATCTCTCAAAATGGCAAAAATCTGCGAAATACATAAAAGTCTATGATGCCCAACAAATTGTACAAATTTTTTACACCAATTAGGGGCAGATTTATCAAAGGTCGAAGTGAAAATTAGAATTTTTAAATGTGAATTTCGAGTTTATTTTAGTGTCATAGACTACTAGGGAATGGTCCAAATTTGATTTGAATTTAAAAAATAATTTGAAATACGAATTTTGAAATTTATCATGTAGGGGCATATTTATAAAGGGTCGATTTCAAATTGAAAAAACTTTGAAATTGACCAATTGACTCCAAATAGGTTCTAGGAGGTCCCCCATAGGCTAAAACAGCAATTTGGCAGGTTTTAGATGGTGAATGGTTCGAAGTCGAATTTTTAAAGAGACAGTACATGATACATTTTGATATTCATTTTTTTTTTTCAAATTTTATTCGAATTTGGACTATTCCCTAGTGAAAGTACACAAAAAATAGCTTGAAATTAGAATTTCTTTCATTTGAAAATTCACCTCGACCTTTGATAAATCTGCCCCGTACTATCCCTTCCCTATTAGCCATCTAAAACCTGCCAAATTTGTGTTTTAGGCTATTGTATCTCCTACCATCAATTTGAAGTTGTTTGATGGACTTTTGAAAAAAAAATGTAAAAAAAAATTGTTTAATCTTTATTGGTGAAAAAATTCGAATCGTAATCGAATTGCAGCTCGATTCTATTCACACGTTTTTAAAAAATTCAATTTTTTTAATTAAAAATCCACATCTCGCGAAGTAATATTGTTCCTTAAACTGTTATTGCATTGCGAATTTTTAAAGTGCTCAAAGCTGTCGTAATATTTTGTAGCAAACGTAACGACTATTTCAGTAAGAAGTTTTATTACATTTACTGTGCATTGGCGCAAACTATAAAATTTGCAAACGGTCTTCCACTGTCGGAATTGGTCGCAAAACAGTATCCGGGTTAACAAAAGCTATATTAAATTCGCGCAAAGCAAAATCTGTTTGCGCAAAAGCATAACTTTGGGCGAATTTCTTCTGTTTTGCTTCGCCGCAAAAATTAACGAATTTCCCATAAAATTCGCGAAACCACGAAAAAATTCACACGTGAAATTCGAACATTTTCACGGAAAAATTGTGAAAAAAAAATCGTGCAATTAGAAAGTTTTCACAAAAAATCGAGCAATGCAAATGTTTTCATGAAAAAATCGAGCAATTCAAAGGTTTTCACCACCATCAAAAAAATTTGTCGCAAATTTGCGCCTGGCGAATAAATTCGCCCATCACTACTCCTGACAGTTTGCAGACAACCGAAGTGATAGGCAGATCCAGAATTCACATGACAAGGGTGAAGAACTGTCATATGAAAAGTATATAAACATAAATAATCTTCCAGGAGCAGAGGAACGTTGATCGACTTTACAAATATTCATAAGAAAATATTTTACTGCTTTTTTTGACAGATTATAACAGTGGTACATAAACAGGAGTAAAATACTGCAAATAAATTGCTTTAGCGTCAGTAAACTACAGCCCTATAATTGCAGATGGGTGAGAGATAACGCAGTTAATTTAAGGCTTTCCAATTTCCCTTAAAGTTGGAATCTGACAAAAGACAGGCCTTAAAGAAGAACTAAACCCTAACAATGAATATGGCTAAAAATGTCCTATTTTATATAGTGAACTTATTGCACGAGGCTAAAGTTTGAGCTTGTCAATAGCAGCAATGATCCAGGACTTCAAACTTGTCACAGGGGGTCACCATCTTGGAAAGTGTTTGTGACACTCACATGCTCAGTGGGTTCTGATTGGCTGTTGAGAAGCTAAGCTTAGGGCTCGTCACTAATTATCCAGCAGAAAATGAGCTTCCCTGGCTGTAATATAAGCTGATGCTACAGGTTTGCTGATTATTCAATTCTGATGCTAATTGCACTGGTTTCTTTGCTGCCATGTAGTAATTATGTGTATTAATTACTAATCAGCCTTATATTGTGACATTTCTATTCTATGTGTACTGTATATTGTGAGTGGGTCCCTAAGCTCAGTAAGTGACAGCAGCACAGAGCATGAGCAGTGAATCAGCAGAAAAGAAGATGGGGAGCTACTGGGGCATCTTTGGAGACAGATCTTTACTGCTAAAGGGCTGTGGTTGCCTTGGGCTGGTACAGAAGCACAAAACATCATGTACAACATTTCTACCTACTTCTTTAGTTAGGCTTTACTTCTCCTTTAAGACTTGTATCCCCTCTGGTGCCAGATCTTCCTTCAGTGAGTCTCATTTCATATCTAATAAGCTTTGATAGCAGATATTTTTTCCAGCAAAGTCATTGTTTTTCCAAGAAACAAAACATAACAATTTCTTCCATTTGTAATCACACAATTAAATCTAAAACAATCTTCCACTCTGTTATGATGTTGACATAGAGTGGTCAGAGTAGACACCGTGATATAAACAAGAAATATGAGCTGGAATTACATGTACTGAGTAATCATCCCAAATCCCACGTTATAATTAAAAGATACATGGTTATCAAATGGCAGGTTGTAATTAGTGGTTTTCTCTTGATAAAATGAAGTCAACAAAAACAAGGCTGCAGGCTGAGTTATACAGGGAACTCTGAGTATCACTCATGTATTATAAGGGATAATGTACCCCCTACTGTAAATGATAAGGATATTAGAGGTCACTGAGGGGTTGTTCTGTGACCATATAAAGGCACAAGGCTACAGGCTGAGTTATACAGGGAACTCTGAGTATCACTCATGTATTATAAGGGATAATGTACCCCCTACTGTAAATGATAAGGATATTAGAAGTCACTGAGGGGTTGTTCTGTGACCATATAAAGACACAAGGCTGCAGGCTGAGTTATACAGGGAACTCTGAGTATCACTCATGTATTATAAGGGATAATGTACCCCCTACTGTAAATGATAAGGATATTAGAAGTCACTGAGGGGTTGTTCTGTGACCATATAAAGGCACAAGGCTGCAGGCTGAGTTATACAGGGAACTCTGAGTATCACTCATGTATTATAAGGGATAATGTACCCCCTACTGTAAATGATAAGGATATTAGAGGTCACTGAGGGGTTGTTCTGTGACCATATAAAGGCACAAGGCTACAGGCTGAGTTATACAGGGAACTCTGAGTATCACTCATGTATTATAAGGGATAATGTACCCCCTACTGTAAATGATAAGGATATTAGAAGTCACTGAGGGGTTGTTCTGTGACCATATAAAGACACAAGGCTGCAGGCTGAGTTATACAGGGAACTCTGAGTATCACTCATGTATTATAAGGGATAATGTACCCCCTACTGTAAATGATAAGGATATTAGAAGTCACTGAGGGGTTGTTCTGTGACCATATAAAGGCACAAGGCTGCAGGCTGAGTTATACAGGGAACTCTGAGTATCACTCATGTATTATAAGGGATAATGTACCCCCTACTGTAAATGATAAGGATATTAGAAGTCACTGAGGGGTTGTTCTGTGACCATATAAAGGCACAAGGCTGCAGGCTGAGTTATACAGGGAACTCTGAGTATCACTCATGTATTATAAGGGATAATGTACCCCCTACTGTAAATGATAAGGATATTAGAAGTCACTGAGGGGTTGTTCTGTGACCATATAAAGGCACAAGGCTGCAGGCTGAGTTATACAGGGAACTCTGAGTATCACTCATGTATTATAAGGGATAATGTACCCCCTACTGTAAATGATAAGGATATTAGAAGTCACTGAGGGGTTGTTCTGTGACCATATAAAGGCACAAGGCTGCAGGCTGAGTTATACAGGGAACTCTGAGTATCACTCATGTATTATAAGGGATAATGTACCCCCTACTGTAAATTATAAGGATATTAGAAGTCACTGAGGGGTTGTTCTGTGACCATATAAAGGCACAAGGCTGCAGGCTGAGTTATACAGGGAACTCTGAGTATCACTCATGTATTATAAGGGATAATGTACCCCCTACTGTAAATGATAAGGATATTAGAAGTCACTGAGGGGTTGTTCTGTGACCATATAAAGGCACAAGGCTGCAGGCTGAGTTATACAGGGAACTCTGAGTATCACTCATGTATTATAAGGGATAATGTACCCCCTACTGTAAATGATAAGGATATTAGAAGTCACTGAGGGGTTGTTCTGTGACCATATAAAGGCACAAGGCTGCAGGCTGAGTTATACAGGGAACTCTGAGTATCACTCATGTATTATAAGGGATAATGTACCCCCTACTGTAAATTATAAGGATATTAGAAGTCACTGAGGGGTTGTTCTGTGACCATATAAAGGCACAAGGCTGCAGGCTGAGTTATACAGGGAACTCTGAGTATCACTCATGTATTATAAGGGATAATGTACCCCCTACTGTAAATGATAAGGATATTAGAAGTCACTGAGGGGTTGTTCGGTGACCATATAAAGACACAAGGCTGCAGGCTGAGTTATACAGGGAACTCTGAGTATCACTCATGTATTATAAGGGATAATGTACCCCCTACTGTAAATGATAAGGATATTAGAAGTCACTGAGGGGTTGTTCTGTGACCATATAAAGGCACAAGGCTGCAGGCTGAGTTATACAGGGAACTCTGAGTATCACTCATGTATTATAAGGGATAATGTACCCCCTACTGTAAATGATAAGGATATTAGAAGTCACTGAGGGGTTATTCTGTGACCATATAAAGGCACAAGGCTGCAGGCTGAGTTATACAGGGAACTCTGAGTATCACTCTTGTATTATAAAGGATAATGTACCCCCTTTTATAAATAAGAATATTCGATGAACATATTTAGGCACAAAGCTGCAAGTTCAGCTTTACAAAATTTATGGAAAACATTTAAAAACAGAAAGACTTCAAAACTCAACAATATCTTTTAGTTGAATTCAAGATCAGAGTTTGTACCTGAAAGAAGTTATTATGAATGTCAATAAAAATATTGCAGCTATTCAGCAAACTCATGGTCTGCCAGTGAAAGCTTCCAGATTTTTTCACAGCATAATTAGCAAATTAAGGTCTTATTATAGATTTCAGTTAACCCCACAAAGGCAGACAGGGATGTCAAACCAAATTGAATAACTTGAAATTCTTGGGGTCACAACTTCCCAAGTGACTGATGACCTGGATATTTCTGGAGTAGGGTATGATGAGCCATTTACTTGCCATAGAAATATGTTCCAATGCAGAACTGCCAAGGTCATTCTTGAATTTATGGAATGGAGTAACAAGTGAAAATTGGCAGAATTTTTGGTCAAAAAAGCCAAACTTTTATGTTTCCTCTATCTCCTTCCAATTAATCCAAAGCACATGGCAGCTGGACCTATCACTATGTAAATATTCTTGTGGAGTGAGGTCGCCCTGTGCATTCAGTTGTGTCAAGAAAAAGTCCAACTTGGTTCCTTCACTGTTCAAATTGATGGGCAGCTTATTTCTATACATCTTTCTTACCCATTTAAAATGTTGTGTTTTAACCTTTGTCCATGGATCTCAGCTTTGTACTTTTCTAAAGTTGTATTGACATTAGTGATGGGCGAATTTGCACTGTTTCGCTTCGCTGAAAAATTTGCGAATTTCGCGCGAAATTCGTGAAACTGTGAAAAATTAGCGAAATCGCGCCGGCGTCTCGTTTTTTCGGAAATTTTTTTTTGACGCCGGCGAATTTTATAAACTTATTTGCTGGCGGCGAATCGCGCAAATTCGCAGCGAATTTACGCCTGGCAAATAAATTCGCCCATCACTAATTGACATTTTTCAAACTGAAGCTTTTTTCCTGTTATTGTCATGGCACTCTTTTACATTGGAAAAGCTGGGCTCATTTGTTTTTTCTCATCATTCAAATTTGCTGTTCATAAAACCGCATCAGCTGGGGCCAGACACATGGTGCTGCTTATTTAAAATAAAGGTGAGGGCTCTACTTATACATGTGTTCTCTAAGGGGTCCCGTCTGAAGGCCATGTAGGATACCCCTGGCACTACAACTGAACAACTGCTAACCTTAAAGGAGAACGAAACCTTTATAAAAACCCCTACCCTACATAGACCCCCTCCCTGCTCCACCCCAGCCTAGGTGTTACCCCTGGTAAATGTCCCTACCTCTTTACTTACCCCTCAGTGTAGATTCTGTGCAGCGGAGTTCAAGGGCGTCATCTTCTTCTCTTCGGTAATCTTCATGTGCAGTTGTTGCGAACTGGAAGATTGCCCCAACTGCTCATGTGCCAATACGCTACTCTCTTGCCGAATATTACTGAAAAGAAGAAGATGGAGCCCATGAACTCCGCTGCACAGAATCTGCACCAAGGGGTAAGTAAAGAGGTAGGGGCATTTACCAGGGGTAACACCTAGGCTAGGAGGGAGCAAGGAGGTAGGTCTATGTAGGGTAGGGGGTAGGGGTTTTTATAATTTAGGGTTTGGTTCTTCTTTAACAACCTGAACATCTGTTACTTTGTTATGAAATAACCAGGTTTTTAGACTTTATGTTCAAACTGTCTTTGTAAGTTCAATATTTGGTCTGTAACGTTACAAAAACATTTGTAAGACTATGTATGGTTGCAAATAGTATTTTACTCAAAGGTTCAAAAAGGTCATGGATCACCCCAGGTCAAAACAATAGTTTGGGATACCTTGTCTCCTCTGTCAAAGATAAAATCTAACAATCACTCCAAAATTCACTGGCTGCACTGTGAATATGTTTGTCCCAACCACCCAAATAGTTGTCTCATTTAAGCCCCACAAGCAGTGACGCACTGGCCCACCGAGATACCTGGAGAACTCCTGCTAGGCCCAGGTGTCATGCTGCTAAACATCTGTCATATTTCATGGCCATTCCCTGTTTTATGAGAACAATGAGGCTAAATAGATGGAATAATAGATTATATTATGTAAGGAATAGAGACTAGGAGAATAGAGGTTGAGTGAGGAGAGAAAGAATAATAATACTGAGAATGGGCCACTGGTGTCAGATTTTTGGGTGGGCCCCTGGTGTCCCTGTCCAAAACTGCCCACAAGTGAAGAAGTGACAAATTTTGGTAACATACAGTGAACCTATGTCCACTGAATGTCACTGTTCCTTTGTATTGGACCACATGGCAAGAGTCGTAGTGCCCAGTATTCTAAGCCGACTGACTCATTGGCAATGTGTAATGTGCTTTCTGATCTACTCAAGAGAAGCCTTGACCTGCCCAGGTTTTCCTTTGCACTCATGCTAATGCACACATTACTGAGGGAATTTTGTGAACAATAATGCATCATGGGTAACAATTGTGGGTGTTGCTTGCACTTTGCACTTTACCTGCTGTTAAGAACAGGGCCGTAAAATTTTATCAAAACTAAAACTGTGAACAGAGAGAAGAAGAGGTTGGTGTAGAGGATGAAATATCCATTCCTTCTTTGAAATAATGCAACCTCATTTTTGGAAGCTGATATTGGTTTCTGTGCCAACTTTGATGTCTGTGGGTAATTCAGCCTTATATACATTCACTGTGCTGTCTGGCTTCTCTCCGACTTTTCACTCCCCACATTTACTAGTTAAGCATGAAGCAAATTTATTAGCAACAGCCCAGCAGACAGTGAAGCTTTAGGGAGTGGTGGGATTCATGTGAGTTTAAACTTCTAAACCCAAAACACAATTTATTTTTTCTTAAATGACGACACAATGGAATTACTTGGAAACACGTTAAGCTTTGATATAACGTGTATAACAATAATTGATTAGAATTCCACAGTTGAAATTATATGGTAACGTTGGCGAAAAAAACTTTCATTCTCATGCCATTAACTCCAACGTAACCATTGGTACAAAGTCCAACGTAACCATTAGTACAAAGCCCAATGTAACCATTAGTACAAAGCCTAACGTAACCATTAGTACAAAGCCCAACGTAACCATTGGTACAAAGCCTAACGTAACCATTAGTACAAAGCCCAACATAACCATTGGTACAAAGCCCAACATAAATAATGGTACAAAGCCCAACGTAACCATTGGTACAAAGGGTCAGAACATTCTGAAAGAGTTTTTAACAAGAAAATAAGATAAAGTGGGGGTGTTTACTAAGGTTCTTGTATCATTTTTCAAATCGCTTCTTAAAATGTATCAGTTATTTTTGTTTTATTTATCAAAGAATGAAAGTTCACCCTTTGATAAATACACCTTTAAAAATCCCAAAGAAATAAATGGAGAAAGGCGGTATTTCACTCTAGTTCACTGTGGGATCTTTAACTTTACTTTGATAAATATACCACTTTAGACTTTTCAAGTAATTACTTGGACAGTAATTTGGACGGACTAATCCCTTCGAGGGGAACAATAAACTATTTTTTTCTTCGCATCATTAAAAAAAAGTGTAGTTCGAAGCAACTATTTAGTTTACCAATAACAAAGTTATTTTTGTTTTATTAACAAGTATACACAAAAAAATTAAATATTTTTATTATTTGTAAATGTTAGTGCAGCCAAAAGTAGTTGTTGTTGGTTCCTTTCTACACTTCTGATCCAACTCCCACAATGTCTTGCATGGTTTTTCACAAGTTTGTTCAGCGGGCACTGAAAGATAGGGGGTTATTTGTTAAAGTCCGATTTTTTTATGGTTGGACTTTAAAGGGGAAAAACACCATTCTTTTGTAAAATAAGGAACCCTATAATTTTAAGAGATTTATTAAACATCAATCTTGATAAAAGTCTGAATAAAAAAGTACTCCAACTCCGACTTGCCGACTCCATGCAGAAGTCAATGGCAGATGTCTCGTTGACATTTTGAAGATATCCTGATCTGCGCTGGGTTTCATTCAACAATACAAAGATTTCATGGTTTCGGGCATCAAATCTAAAAAAAGTCACAGGTTTCGGATGTCAGATCCAAAAAAGTTGCAGTTCTCTGCCACAAATCCAAAATAAAATCATATGATTTTTCACAATTTTACCAAGTCTTTTCCCGTAGAAGAAATTTTCATGAAAATGTATTGATAGATAGGGGGAAAAGTCTGTTTTGATTTGATCGCAGTGGTTTTCAGAAAATAGTGAGAAAATTTCACATTTTGATAAATAACACCCCCTTGCTGTTTTCAAACATGTATATTGGTTGCTCAGTTGCTGCTTTTTCAATTATTAACCTTTCTATTTTTTTCCAACTGAAGCTGAAAATCTTATCTAGTCAGGTACAATTACCCCAGCTACCAAAAAACACTCTAAGGGGCCTGTTACTAACAATAATTTTATTTTTTTAATAAAATTTTATTTTATTAACACCTTTTATTGTATTACAAGTACAGTAGAAACATCAGAATCTAAGGGCTATATATTGTCAACATTTGGGTAGGGGGCACTGTGGAGGCAGAGGATGTAGGTTGAGTCCTTAAGGCATGGACTGTAAGGCTGGACACGGAGAGGAGGGACAGGATCAGAATGAAGAGGGTGATGAACAGGTGTACAGGCAGGGGTGCTTCGCCAATGAGGCGAGTTGAGGCTGTCGCCTCAGGCGGCAGCACCCCACTAGGTACCAGGGGCAGCAAAAATGCTGCTCCTGGAACTTTAAGAGTGACTTTCCGGGGGAGGGGGGGCAGCAGCAACGGCTGCTGCCTCAGGCAGCGGAGGGGCCAGGATCGCCCCTGTGTACAGGACAGGATGGAGCAGGCATAGTGCAGAAACAGGACTGGAGCAGGAACAGATCTGGAGGACAAGACAGAACAAGATACAAACTAGGCAAGGAAGAACAAGACAAGGATCAAGGGAAAAGGCTAAAGCAGAAGCCCAGCTGGGGGCAATGCCACAGTGGTTAGGATGACCAGTGCTCCGGCATTGGTTGTGAGGAGGGCTGGCCTCATATAGGGCAGGGTCAGCCCTGATTGACTGACCCCAACCCACCAATTAGGATGCTGGGGTAAGACTACTAATCCTGAGACCCAGCAGAGGAATAAATGTGAATTTGCTGGCTGTTCTCCTGGACCGGTGGTTAAGGCAAGGAACCAGGAGGTCCCAGGATCAAACCCCAGCAAAGCATGACATATTTATTTTCAGTAAAATGTATATTTATGAGACAGATAACAGAAACTGAACCTTAGGATGAGCTGTGATAATAAAAGTACTTTAGGAGAGAGATAACGTGGCATTGAAAGGAAACAAGATAGTCAGTTGAAGAATAATGAAAGAGGAAGGCGAGGAGAAGATATAAAAAGGACAATTCCAAACGAGAAGGATATACATAGGGGCAGATTTATCAAAAGTTGAGGTGAATTTTTTAATGAAAAAAAAATCGAATTTCAAGCTATTTTTTTGTGTACTTCGACTAGTGAATAGTCCAAATTAGATTGAATTTGAAAACAAAAATCGAAAATTTGAATATCGAAATTTATCATGTACTCATCATTTACTTATCATTTATCATTTGACGGACCATTCGCCATCTAAAACCTGCCGAATTGCTGTTTTAGCCTATGGGAGACCTACTAGAACCTATTTGGAGTCAATTGGTGGACTTTGAAAAATCAAAGTTTTTTTGGGGAAAAACTTTGAATCGAATTTTATCGAATACACTTTTCCTTCGAATCGAACGATTTGAATTTGGGTGAATACGGACCTATTCGATCGAAAACGGACCTATTCGACCCCAAAAATCTTTGACTTTAATTTCAGTTGGTCTTTTTGAATTTGAATTTTGAAATTTTTTCAATTTGAAATTCGACCCTTGATAAATATGCCCCATAGTCTCATAAAGATAAAATGAGGCAAATTTATTTTGGAATTAGCTGAAAAATGTTTTTCTTGAATAGAAAAAAAAAACTTTAAACCTCAATCTCAACAAAAATCACATTGTCCAATTAATTTCTAAAATTGCAATTATTAAAAAAAAATCTCAAAATGTAAAATAGCTTTAAAATACACCTCCTGTTGACTTTTATAGAATCTCACTAGGTTTTAGGTCTACATCATAAAAAATTCAAATTTGGAAATTTGAAAAGAATTCAAGATTTTTTTTAAAATTTTAATTATTGGCTACTTTGAGTTCTTTACAGTTTTCTTCAAGCCCTGACTATGTCTATGTCTATCTATGGACAATTTGATTTAAGGAAAATACAATAGGTGCTACTATCTCAGTGGACACATGCAATATGAAAGGAGAACAAAGAAGAGATGAAAGGAGAAGAGAGGGTGAGGTTTGACTAAGGGGCTGATTCACTAAGGGTCGAATATCGAGGGTTAATATTCGACTGGGAATTGAAATCCTTCGACTTCGAATATCGAAGTCGAAGGATTTAGCGCAGATAGTACGATCGAACGATCGAAGGATTATTCCTTCGATCGAACGATAAAATCCTTCGAATCGAACGATTCAAAGGATTTAAATCCAACGATCGAAGGAATATCCTTCGATCAAAAAAAGTTATGGGGACCTTCCCCATAGGCTAACATTGACTTCGGTAGCTTTTAGATGGCGAACTAGGGTGTCGAAGTTTTTTTAAAGAGACAGTACTTTGACTATCGAATGGTCAAATAGTCAAACGATTTTTACTTCGAATCCTTCGATTAGAAGTCGTAGTCGAAGGTTGAAGTAGCCCATTTGATGGTCGGAGTAGCCCAAAAAAAACTTTGAAATTCGAAGTTTTTTTACTTCGAATCCTTCACTCGAAGTTAGCGAATCGGGCCCTTACTGTCAGAGGAGAAAAACCTGAAAGAGACTGCTCCAGTTCACCACTATTCCCCTGGCCAGGTGCTTAGTTCTCAGTGTCCCCGCTGTGACCATATGACAAACTCCACAAATCTACGGCACTTCTGCGGCACTTATAGCAGACTGCTATAATAAACCATTGTCCAGAAGTGCTGTCCATTTGTGGAGGTATGACTTAGGCGCAAAAGAGAAATTGGAAGACAATAGAAGATTGAAAGTCATTAGTGGGAAAGGAGAAACAACTGGAGGAAAACATGAGAGATGAGAGGGGTTGAAAAGATGCAAAGGTGGAATAAGATAAAAGAACAAGCTACATTAAAGCTGTCCATACACCAGCCGATAAAAGCTGGCGATACACAGAGTCCTCCAACTTGCTTTCCCGATCGATATCTATCCAAAAGTCGGCCAGACGTCGATCTGGCAGGATTAAAAATCCCATCGGATCGCGGCTGCATCTATTTGTTGATGCGGCTCCGCATTCCGACGCACATGTTTTCTCCATTATGATCCGATCATTGGGCCCTAGCTCGTTTGCTAAGCCAAGCAATCGGATCTCAAAGTGTATGGTCATCTTTAGGAGTAGGCTCAGGATTCCAAATGGACAACCCAAAATAGTTGTGAGATTGCTCTTTCATTATATACTTATATGGACCCATATCATCAGCACACAGAATTGCTAGTTTAAATCATCTTCCTTTTTATTACATTCAATTAGGGAGAAATACAACCTCTGGCAGAGCATGCTGGCTTTTTAGAATATCTAATGGATATTTGGCGTTGCTGGCAGGACTGCTGCATGACACAATGACAGAAATAAGAGTGCACATTGATATTGATATTTTAGTGCCACTCTCTGATTAAAATAGACAAAAATGTTCTTAATCATGGTTCATGACCTGATCTATTAACCCCATATGCTTACTGACATATTACAGGCCTGTAAGAGTTAATAAAGCAGGCCAAGTTATCATGAGAAAACATCTCTGCAAGTACCACAATTAGATACAGTATGTAACAGACCTCTGTTCACTAAGGTCTGGAATCAGCCATGTGTAAAGGAGTCACAGCATGTGATGCCTTGCTCCAAGCCCTGGCAGATAACTGACTTTGGGGGGACAGCCCAAGGGGGGAGGGGGTGAGTGTTCACATTAAGGCCCCTCATGGGTGATGTGGAGGTCACAATATACTGTAACTCAAACACATGTAACGGGTTTTTGGGCTATTTAAGCACAAAAGGGTTAATATCCGACCATAGGAATGAGCATATGGACCTTGGACTCTAACACACTTGGCTGGGCCTTCGCTATGTGGAAGTAGTGAAGTAAGGATGTAGGGCAACTACTACTCCCATATTCTATTGTGCATGAAAGACAAAATACAAGGGCGCCAGGAGGCTCTTGCAGCCAAACATAGAACAGTTTATTTGTCCAAGACAATTCATCTACAGGTTTTGTACTTACAATACACAGACCCCAGAAGATAATCACGACTTAACTACAACATGTCCCTCAGAAACAGCACAGTGGAACTCTCGGAGGTGATAGTGTAACACCTGGATAGTTACACCCTCAGGATCTCAGCACCCTCATCTGGATCCTCACACAGGGTATCAGGGAAACTCACTAGCCCTAATTCCCTATTAGACTTTACTCTCTAGAGGTACTGGTCCCTCTAGGGCAAAATGGCTTTAGTGGGTCTTGTTGTTCCCAGGCTCCCTAAAAACATCCAGCTGGATCAGCAACCAGAAGCCAAAGAGGAAGCTCCACCTCTTCTCACTCAATGTACCAAAGTGTGACAGGAAGTGGTCACAGCACTTCTTGGCCAATAACTGGGATATGTAAATTACAATTAGCTACATGGGCATCTGCCCAACAACTAGGGAGATCAGGAAGTGTAGGGATTTAAAGCCATAGGGGCACATTAACCCTATGGGTCCCTACATACATTTATCATCACATAATCCATATCTGTTGTACCAATGCTGGTAAAAAAAACTGGTTATAGATTCAACACAATGTTAGTCCAAACATGAGTAGGGTTGTCAGATGGGAATATCTGTGTAGGGGCAGTGTGTACTGTGAGCCGTAGCCCTCTGCATGCTGAATGGAAATGCTAGTCTATTTGTATGCCAGTTAACCATTTAGTAGCTATGAAATCAAGTGTTTTTGTTGTATAACAAATAAAGGTACTTCACCTGAGATTGGTGGCAACAAGTTAGTCTAACTCGTGTGTAAAAGACTGAGTTAGTAAACCCTGACAGTCACACCTAGGGGGTTATTTATTAAAGGCCGAAAGCCAAAAACTTGAAAAATTCTAGTTTCTATATACTATAAAATCTGAATTTTAAGTGGAAAAAAAATTATAAATTTTCCATATTTATAATACCTCGACGATAGAAAAAGTCCAAATTCGAAAATAAGGCATCTCGGACCTACCTATCTGGTTGTTGGAAATTTCTGTCGTCAGAGCTGGAATTAGGTAAAAAAAAAATCAGATTTTGAATTTGGACTTTTCCAGCAAAAATCAGGCTTTTGGAGAAAAACACAGAAAAAATCAAGCGATTTCGGGAAAAAAATTAAAAAAAAAATGTACAATTCGGATGAATTTTTTCGCGTATGTCTCCGATCCGATTAAATCGTGTTTTTTTCTAATAATAAATAAGGTCCAATAGTGGATTCTAGTTTGGTTGGATTTGTTTTATTATAATAGTATTTGGATTTTGATAAATAAGGCCCCCCCAGGAACACATGCAGCTGGATAATCGTGAGACTTACAATTTTAGGAGGTTGAAGGAGTCCTAATTTAAAACTTTGATCCATTTTTGCTTGATGCTATTTAAAGCCCTGGACATTTGGGTGAATCATCACAACTGGAATTGCTTCAAAAATGTCACAAACGCCGCCCGGAGCTGTTCGAGGATCCTTCCGGCGTCGCTCCCAAAATGGCCATAACACGCCAGTGTAATGATGTCACCTGCATGCCACGCTGGTTTTGGCACCAAATTCAAATATAAAAGGGTGCCCAGGACGCCAGAATGGCGCCCAAGAATAGAATTCAAATCCCTGCTGATCCTGGGTTCCTGTACTGCCTGTTTTCCTGCCTTGATCCCTGCTCCAGCCTTGATTCCTGCTCCCTGGCCGTGTTTCCTATTCCTTCCTGTGTTATTGAACTCTTGCCTGGACTCTAACCATCCGCTTGCTTACCCTTTGGATACCGCGACCTTGCTCCCTCAAGAGGGCTTCCTCCTTAATCCTGACTACCTCCCTGGAGGGAGCTCCCGGCTCCCTGACAAAAAAAAATGATGACAAAATTCTAAATATTCATTGGTTTACCATAGACCTGAATCATTTCATATGATCCTGCTTATAGTGGACTTAACAAACCTGGTCACAGATCCCATGATATTATCCTGTTTGGTTGTTACACTTAATCATTAAGGGGACGATTCACCAAGGGTCGAATATTGAGGGTTAATTAACCCTTGATATTTGACTGGGAATTAAAATCCTTTGACTTCGAATATCGAAGTCGAAGGATTTTAGTGCAAATAGTTCAATCGAACGATCGAAGGAATAATCCTTCGATCGAACGATTAAATCCTTTCGAAGGATTTTAATCCAACGATCGAAGGATTATCCTTCGACCAAAAAAACTTAGGAAAGCCTATGGGGACCTTCCCCATAGGCTAACATTGAGTTCGGTAGCTTTTAGATGGCGAACTAGGGGGTCGAAGTTTTTTCTTAAAGAGACTGTACTTCGACTATCGAATAGTCGAATAGTCGAACGATTTTTAGTTCAAATCCTTCGATTCGAAGTCGTAGTCGAAGGTCGAAGTAGCCCATTCGATGGTTGAAGTAGCCCAAAAAACACTTCGAAATTTGAAGTTTTTTTACTTCGAATCCTTCACTCGGAGTTAGTGAATCGGCCCCTAAGGTTTCTCATACAGCTGTGATAGTTGTCTTTTTTCAGTTCAAGCCTCCCTTTGAGGTCCAAACTTTGGTCAGGGAGCCCCTTAACTCATCACAAGAGATAGTGTAAAAGACCAGTGTGGCGGCTGTTCAATCATCGTTCCAAGATTTAAAAAATCAAGCAAAAAAAGTTTTCACCCCATGACAAAACATAATTGACCTTTAAGCTGAACATTTTGTTTTATCTAAAAGAGCAAATAGGCAATGTCCCTAATTCTCAACCTAAATGGTTTTCAGCCTTCAGAGTCCATTCTTTCACTGCTCAAGACCACTACTATACATTATGGCTAAAGTAACATGGGGTTTCCCTCCTCTGGGCACATTTCAGCCAACAAAGAAACACCCAAAATGGCTTTGACTCCTTCCAATGACTATATTGCAAACCATCGAAGGCAACATTATTTGCAGTTTGAAAATGTCTGAAAATGTAGACTACAGCATTTTGGGTCAGAAATCCACTGTAGGTACAGTATGTGGACCCATTTGATGAGTAAAACCCTGTTCCATCAGCCTAACATTAACTAAATATTTAGGGGGTTATTTATTAAAGTTTGAATGCTAAAAACTCAAAAATTTGAGTTGTTTTTACTATAAAATCTGAATTTTTATTGGGAACAAAAAAACTAAAATTTTTCGAGATTTATTATGCCCTGGGGATGCAAAAACTCCAAATCTGAAAACCCGCCATCTCAGACCTGCCGAGGTTGCGCATAAGTCAATGGGAGAGGTCCCTATCCTATTTAGAAGTTTCTGTGGCCCAAAAATCCTACTATCCTACAATCCTTTTGGGCAAAAATTTGGGAAAAACCTCAGAAAAAAACCGTACAATTCGATTTTGTCGAGTTTTCCCCAGATCTGATTAAATCAAGCTTTTTTAATAATAAATAAGGTCAAATTGTGGATTTTAGTTTGGTCTGATTTTTTTATTTAAAAAAAAACAGAAAAATTCTGATTTTGATAAATGACCCCCTAACATACAGTAGGTGCTGGTAATTATATATTCAGTCAACTCTTACACAGTTTCATCTGACAAGTCCTTTGCAAACTTTTCACAAATTTGAATCTTTTGAATGTGGGGATTTAAAACGGAATAGAACAATATAGTTTATATATCAACACTCATTTCTTATTTCCTAGAAACCAGTAAATATATTGTTGTACCACATTTACATGTAGGGGTAAAAAAATCTTTTTTGTTCTCCCCAAACTAATGTTACTATCCAATGAAAATATTATTGCATCCATATAGCTGCAATGCCTTTTTAATCAGGCTGTCTTTGTGTTGGCCTTGGCTATTCATACGTTAGTCAATATCTCATGTTCTGGCAGGTTTAAAACATTAGCACACAATCCAAGTCATTCATCCGATTTCCTTTCATAAGGAGTCATATTTAAATAATATAAATCTGCAAATTCTGTAACAATAGGAGAGGGCTGGGAGAGGATTTTCTTGGCCACTCTGGGAAGAAAAGCCAAGTAATTGACTGCATGAACACAGTTTTATTGCTAGATAAAATAAAGGGAAAGTGCAAAATAATGACTGCATTTAATAAAGCCTTGGCTGCGTATTTCAGATGGGATTGGACATTTCTAGTAGATTTGGGGAGCACAGAAAAATTACATGTAAAACAGACAGCTGTTGTTTCTTAGAGAGAAGTCAAACACTTTCAATTTGTTGTAAGTCATTGAAAGAAGTTCGATACAAAAGAATACAGGAGTATGACTTAGGCGGTTATTATTAAAGTCCGAATGCCAAAAACTCGAAAAATTTGAGGTTTTTTTTTTTTTACTCTAAAATCAGAATTTTTAGTGAAAAAAAATTGAATTTACCCCGAGGATGAAAAAAGTTCAAATCTGAAAATCCGGCATCTCAGACCTGCCGAGATTGTATATAAGCCAATGGGAGAAGTCCCAAAGATATCCTGATCTGCGATGGATTTCATGCAAAAATCCAAAGATTTCATAGTTTTCGGGCAAAAATTTAAAAAAACTGTGTTTTCATGAGGAAAATCTGAAAAATTCGTATGATCCAAATTTGCCACCATTTTTTTGAGTTTATTCCCACACAGGAAATTTTTGGGAAAATGTATTGATAAATAAGGGGTAATAACCCGTGTGGATTTTGGCAGAGTATATTTCAGAAAATAATGAGATAAATTTGGATTTTGATGAATAACCCCCTAAAAGTTAAACCCAAAAATGTATACTATGGATTTGGCATCTGCCAATCAAACTCCCACCCTCACTCACCTTCTCAGAATAAACCATATGAGACAGATCAGAGGGGGTATCATGTGACAAATCTCTTTATTTTGGTGCAGGTCTCAAAATGTTTAAAAGCCAAGCAAAGCACCAACAAGAAGAACCACCAAAATGTGTTGAATAGTGAAGCTGTGGAATAAGGGATAATCCAGCGAAGGGGAAGTGGTTTAATGCAAGAAAATAAAATTTCTGTTATGAAGGTAAATTGCGATTAGTTTACAACAGATGGGAGCTGACAATAGGGTGATAAGGTAATTTTTTTAAACTATATTAAAGGGCTTCACACAAACAACCTCCAAAGGCAAAGTGGGAAAGAAAAAAGGAGAGAAGAGTAAAGCTTTGGGGTTTCATCCAATAAGAGATGTTCTGATGAGATAAATCTAGAGTGGTGATCCCCAACCAGTGAGAAATGTGTTACTCACCAACCAATTGCATGTTGCTCCCAGTGGCCTCAAAGCAGGTGCTTATTTTTTTAATTTTGGGCTAGGAGGCAAGTTTTATTTGCATAATAACAGATGTTCTGCCAACAAGATCCTCTGGTAGGTTACCAGTTGACATAGGGCTACCAAAGGTCAATCACAGCTTATAATTGGTACCCTCCGGAAATGTTTGTATGCTTGTGATGCTCTTCAACTTTTTTTTTCTAGAGGCTTTATACAGATTATATAATGGATGGAATCTTCTGATTTCTATGTCACTGTGTTACAGATAAACATATAACATATACACAAATATTATACTAGCACTTACATTGTTATTAGTATCGCTTTCATTAACAGAAGGTCCTCAACATCCAAACAATCTTTGGGCTGCTATCCCATAAATTATGGCTTTAACTAATTATTCTTTACCCTTATGCCCAAATTCAGTTAGCTTCTACCCTTTTGAAGTCAATTCAGGTTCTTCCTTTGATAAGTCCCTTACTGGGGTACAAACCACACAATCATTCTCTAATGGAGCTTATGGCTTACCTATATAATGTTCCTATTATAGCTTAGCTAGGCTATACCTTCTCTGGACATGATCTTCTGATAAATTTGACCAACTTCAATTCCTACCACATCCAGCCTACCCAATGCCTAATCACACCTTCATCCTCTTCCACAAGGTTGCAATGAAAAGACCACCCCCTCCTCTCCTTCTTCCATAGACACTTGTTGGACTGGGGGTCATATGATTCTGTCACTTGGGCCACTAGAAACTTGACAGGACATGGCATTATAGTAGGGGGGCCTCCCATTTATACTATTAGTCAGTTACTTCTCCTTTTTGATTACTAGGGGACTATGGGGCATTTTTCCACAAAGGATACCCTATCCCAAGCATGACAATGCAGAGGGGCAGAAGGAGCAGCTTGGACCTCCTTCCCCTCTGTCTCTTTCCCCTCATTGGCTTTCCCCTCCCTCCCCTCCATCACTCACCCCACCCTCTTCAGGCGCCCGGCCGGCCTGGCCCTGCTTTGCTTAAATTAAGAAATTTTACGGAGCATTCTGGATAATGGGCTGCTGGATAATAGAACCCATATTAATTACAATTATAAAAATGTAATGGATATTACAAACACTTACATCAATAATACAACTCTTTTACAACAATTTGCATGCATAACTGTTGAATAATATATGATGTCCCAATTTTCGTATTAAAGGAGAGAAAACTTTCAGCTACATGGCCTGTAAATAAAGAACTGAGAGGAAACAAAATATCCCTATAATGCAAAATCTAATAGTAACTTTCGTATGGACACTGGCGTTGTTTTTATGCTGTCCCTTTAAAACAAGGTTTCCTGCTTTATCTTTAAACTGAGAACAAATCTATTGTCTGGTTGGTTGTATGGTCGTGTGCCTCGTTTCCGCTGCTGCGCTGGATACAAAAGAAAATTAATGAGGCAGCAACAAATTCAGATACGGAGTCAGAAACTGCTCAGAGAAGGTCAAAGTCACTTGACACAGCGCAGGGAACACAAGTGAATGACTGAAAGGGTAATTGGAAAAGAACAGAACCCCTCCTGTTATTATAAGTATTTGATATATTAAGGAAAAGTACATGTATATATACTCCAGCCTCTGCCAGCATATACTGCATTCTGATCAATAGAAGGATGTACCATCCAACATATTCATTATATACCTATATTCATTGAAATAATAAGTTACAAGGGTTCTACTTTTTAGAGCTTCATTCTAGGTTAATTTAAATCAGTGGTGGGCCAAGCCGACCGGGCGCCCCTCCGTTCTCCGTGCTCCCCTCCGCACTCGCTCGTGCAGACGTGCGCGCTCCTGAACACATTGTGCACACACATGCGCAGAACACCGGAGGGGAGGGTGTTCGAGCGCTGAATGGGATGGAGGCAGGGAGGCAGAGGAAAGCAACGGAGGGGAGAGGTGAGAGCAGTGGCGGAACTACTAGGGGAGCAGGGGGTACGAGCAGGCCAGGGCCCGCACCCCCTCAGGGCCCCCCGGCAGCTCACGCGCCACTAACAAATGCAGCAAAATGCGGCCATACGGTGGGGGGTCACGCACCAGGGCCCGCCCCCTCTAGTGACGCTACTGGGTGAGAAGCGGGGAAAAGCGACTGAGGGGAGGGGAGGGAGGCTGGGAAAGTGACTGAAGAGACTAGCGGTAAAGCGCTGAAGGGGAGGGAGGCGGGGAGGAGTGCCGGAGGAGTGGGAGGAGCAGCGAACATGGACTATGGGTAGGCAAAAGTCAGGTACCTGCCCAGCGCCCCCCTTTCATTGTGCCCTAGGCAGGTGCCTCTTCTGCCTACCCGTAGTTCCAGCCCTGATTTAGACAACTTTGTTATGGGCTAAGGGGGCCCAGTCTGAAGGTCAGTTAGGGGGGAGATTTGGGGTGAGTGCTTATTTGTGCCCTGGGTACCCCTGGGTGACTGTTACCCCAATGTTTCTATATATCTGTAACCTTGTTATGAGCTAAGGGAATCCAGCCTGAAGGTCAGTTAGGGGGAGATTTGGGGTGAGTGTTTATTTGTACCCTGGGTACCCCTGGAACTATAGCAGGGTGACACCCCAATGTTTCTATATATCTGTAACCTTGTTATGAGCTAAGGGAATCCAGCCTGAAGGTCAGTTAGGGGGAGATTTGTGGTCTGGGTACACTGGTTTAGGCTTAAAGATGAGCCTGAAACACAACCTGTTCAGGATGACACAGTATTAGCACGTCAACACCTTTGTTTGTACAATCTATAGCACTTAAAGGGTTAATAGTGCATTCTGTCTTTGGCAATGTAAATCATTCATTGAAAGACACAGTAGATGCTCGTCTGTATGGGTTACACCTATATTACATGAGTATATATTTAGATAACTCACTGTGGTAAGCAAGAAGCATTCCCATAATTTGTGATGTTCTACATTTAGCTTTTGCTATTGTAATCATGGTGCTACACTGACCTCTACTGAGCCCTATTAATATTGCAGCTCATTACCTGATCTCTCTCCATATAAATATTATATAGGAAGAGTATATATTTATATACAAAGACCGGTAGAAATTTGGACCCAATATCTGGAATGAAGAGACCACAGATTTCTTCTTATGATCCTTTATTAGCAGAGGGTCACCGAGAATATTTATTTAATTCCCATTGGTCTCTGATGCAAAAAGTGGACCTATTGTTAAATATCAGTTAAAAGGGGTTACAAATGCATAATGTTTTTGGGTCTTACCCTTGTATAGTGTTTCATGAGATTTTAAAAGCAACGTAGCAAATGTGATGCTGTAATTAAGGAAAACTATTGAAACAAGAAAGCTCTCCGAAGCCCTTTTGCAATTTACATTAATTATTTTTGTTTCTAGTTTTCAAGATAATTGCAGTTTTTAGATTGCTAATTAAAGTCATTTCAAGCAACAGCCCCACCTGCTGTTCATTTAGACCAACTGGACACAGTGGGTAGAAGATTAATTTAGTGAGACAAAGAAAGTCTTGTGTTGTTCTTCTGCTTAGAAATGAAGTCAGTGAGAACAGAGACATTTGACTTTTTTTAACTCACTTAATTTTCTATTGACTATGTCTGCGTTGCCTTAATGAACAGCAGGTGGTGCTATTGTTTCAACTTCATTATATAAGGAAAGTAAAAACTGCAGGAGAGGGCATTACATTTTACTTTGCATTCTGACTAGTCAGCAATAGAAATGAGCGAAATTTTTCACCAAGTTTCTCCGCGAAAAAGACTTCCGTAGACTCAAATGGCTGAAAAAATTTGTTGTGCTTTAATATATTTGTCATGCATCAAAAAAAAAAAAGTCACCCATAGCCTTCAATGCATTTGGCGAATTTTTCCACCGTTTTCGCCGAATGAAACGGGTCAGCCTTGCCCATCACTAGTCAGCAATATTGTAAATATACATTTCAAATGCAGCAGGCCATACAGACTTTAGCTGTGCTTTGCTGAGATTCTGTTTTTGGCCTCACTTCTCAAGATCCCGCTCCTCCCTTAGCTCCTCCCTTAGCTCCTCCCTTAGCTCCTCCCTTAGTTTCCTTGGGAAACAAGGAATAAGTAAAAAGCCAGGCCAGGTCGGTAACAAATAGTCAATGCGGTACAGATGCAGGAGACGTAGGAATGGTCGGGTCACAGGTAAGATCAAACACACAATCGCAGTACCAAATCAGAATTCATAAGAGTAGTCAAAACAGGCAATAATCAGGACAGGCAGCAGACTGAATGAGAACCAGGGACAGGCAGGGTCAGAAACACAGAAGAATCGTACCCAGGAACTTTAGAAAAAGACCTTAACGGTGGCAATGATTTCCCCATTGAAAGCCCTTTAAATATTTGAAATTCTTATCGGCCGGTGACGTCACGATCAGAACTTCTGGATATAGCCGAAACTTGACGAACTTTCGGAACCAAGAAGAGGGCATTCACCGGCGAGGCGCCAAAGAGGAAAGATAGGGCATCTCTGCTGCACCCCCACTAGACCACCAGGCAAGTTCCTCACACTTTTGTTGCATCTTGTTTGGTTAGTTTAAGATAAGAAGTCTCCAGAGAATAAGAAGTCTCCAGAGACCGCCATTTTTACAGGATAATCCCACAGGTGGCTTTGGTCTTGCTGTGTATGCCATCATCTGTTCCTCTCTTCTCCTCTCACCATTAGGGATGGGCGAATTTGACCCATTTCGTTTCGCCAAAAATTCGCCGCCGGCAAAATGTTGCCAACGCCCATTAAAGTCTATGGGCGTCAAAAAAATTTTGTCACGCGGCCAAATTTTTTTGACGCGTGTCTTTGACGCACAACGCCATACAAGTCTATGGGCGCCATTTTTGCAGCGAATCAAGGCGAAACAATTCGACCATCCCTACTCACCACAATGCAAAGAATTGTGGAAAATATTTGGGTTTCATTAGAAATCGCCACTAGTTATTTTACAGTAGATTGCACATTATAGGAAACACTATTTTGAAAAAAAAAAATATTTCGTAAAAAATTCACATTCACTACAATTTATGACCGAAATATTCCATTTGACAAAATCCAGACCACAAGAAAAAAAAAATGCTGTTGAATAATTATTTGAAATTATAAGTCACGGGAGCAATGACAAAATTAATGACTCCCTTATTATAAAGAGAATATTGGCTTTAGAAGAGTTTTATTTTTAATAAAGGTCCTAAGCTACCACAGAAGTTCTCCTAATTATATTTAACAGCATTTCAAAGTAAAGTATCATATTTACTACCAAAAAATTGTTCTATTGCAGTCAAATGGTTTTTGGTATTTCTTTACACGGGAATGTGAAGAATATTTCTTCTGAGTGTTTCATCAAGACTTGAAAAGGAATGAGGATTAGAGAGTCTTGGTCACAAAGGGCAGTGCTTTGGCCACATCACAAATATGGAGGAAGACTGTCCAATGCACTCCTTTCTATTCATTAGGAATATTGCAACAATAAAACATAATTAAGGAATATAGAAATATAATTAGAACCAGATGGCTTTGTTTCACATGAGGGATCAGGGAAATACACGGTGAGGTTTCAAGGCGGAGGTTTTTGAAAGACAGAACACTGTGGACATCCAAAAACAGTTACCAAAGTTTATTATCATAAAAGGAAGATTTCCACATGGAGATAAGAAGATATAATAAAACTATATGGCAAGGACATCCAAACAATTATATTCTGGAATTAAATCTTAAATCTCCATTTTTGAGGAAAGTCTGCTAACCACATCATAGAGTTTGGAACAAGCCACTGCAAGTTGGAGAAAAAAAAGCAAAGGTCTAGTTGAGACTGGAAACTACACTTTAGTATCTATTTTTGTGTATAAGCCCTGATCATATCTACAGGGAAAAGATGTAGTCTGAACTAGTCACAGGGCCCAAACCTGTTTTTAACCTACCCTACAACCCCCTACCCCCAGCCTTTACAACTCATTAGAGAGGGTGGTTTGCCAGGGGTTCTGAAGCCCCTTTTAAAATTCAGATCGGGTTGGGTCTGGACGGAAAAGGAGCTAGTTAGTGCTGGGTGAGGGTTGGGAAATTTTAAACCTGTCCATCACTTGATGGAAATGCTTAATCCATTTAACAAAATGCCCTGTGGCTGCTGGTAAGGAAAGGTGCTTGTATCACCATGGCATTATACCCCAATGAGTAAAAAGGAACTGTTACTCAACTGATTTTCTCACCATCTACCCAGTGCCCAAGAAGTTGGACTTGGGTATTGGAAAAAGTACAGAGAGAATGAGGACAAATTTAAACAGTGCCCCAGACCATCAGGATTTGGTCTGCCACCCACCAAGCCTGACATCAACTCCTGATACAATGGGGGCACAAGCTATGTAGATTTTTCATTCATCCAGGTCATAATATAAAGTATCTAGAAGAGTTAAGTCTACAACAACTGGACTCTTTCTTGAAAACATTTCACCATTCGTCCAAGTGGCTTCTTCAGTGAAGTCTAAACTTCAGTTTAGACTTCTAGAGACTGTCTATATTGGTGAGCATGAGCAAATCAAATCAGTAACAGTGGGCTGCTGGGGCAGAGAAATGTGTGATTAGTACCCATTTCATTTACCAATACCATCAAATGGTGGTGTAGTTTCAATTGCAGTGTTGGATAACTGAGTTTAATATCAACCAAGGCACTATCTGCAAGGAGTTTGCATGTTTATCCCCTGTCAAATGCACAGCAGTGTCGGTTTGGCAGATTGTATCCCACAAGTCAGATGTCGTCTGGGTCAATAATAAAAATATAATGAGACTGCTACAAAAATATGTAAACTACATTGAAGATATGCCATCCAACACGGCAGAAAGCTACGTCTGCATCCAACAAGATATTACTGTATCTGATACTGTTAAAAAATTAACCATTTTATTTTGGAAGTCCCACCAACTCCATGAAGATGTCATCGATGTAGCACCACCAACAGGCTCTTGCCTTCAACCTACAACAAGGTTAGCATATGAACATGCGACTGGACTACTCATAATTTTCACATGTTATGCTGTACTGCAAAAGCTAGGCATTACACAGTTAACTCTGTTGGAGGACCACCATTGTTGGACTGGCCCACCAGTGGGCCCTCCTGCTTCAAACCATTTGGCCCGTTTCATGGTTCATGGTTTCATGGCCCTACTTCTGTATGGGAACAAAGAAGCTAAATAGAAAGAAAAAAGAGAACAGAGTGTCATGGTCGGCACCCCAAATCCAGAACCAATGCTAAGTACCCTGTTCTCGGCTCTTGCTTCTGCCTTTAACAGACGCCTGTCACCTCAGGAGCAGCCCTCGGCTAATCGGATGCCGCCAGGTCTTATTAAGAGAGGTGCCAAGCGAAGGGTTCTGGATGAGCAAAGGGGCACAACGGTAAAGCAAAGTCTTTTGGGCACAAGATCACAATACAAGGCATAGTCAGATCAGGCCGGATCAGGGCAGGCAGAGTGCAAACGGAGTCAAACAGGCAAGGGTCAAACTAGGAGATCAATCAGGAGGGTTACGGATAGAAGAGTCGGATACCAGGCAGGTTCAGGATTTCGGAAGTCAGAATCGTCACAAAACAGGCAGGGGTCACAACAGGTATCAGAATCAGAAAGGAATAAACTCAGATAGGCACCAGGAACTCACTAGGAATGAACCTATAATGGGCAGTGGGAAAATGTATGCTGGCATGCACCAATAAATACAGGAGAGCCCTAGTTACCGGCGCATACAGTGGAAACAGGACGGCGAGGTAGGTGTCCCGGCCGCACCACTGGACCAACAGGGAGGTAAGTTGTTACACAGAGGTTGAGTGAGGAGAGAAATAGTTTTGAGAGTGTGCTCATGGTTTAAAGGAAAGCTATAACCCCAAAATGAATACTTAAGCAACAGATAGTTTATATCAAATTGAATGACATATTAAAGAATCTTACCAAACTGGAATATATATTTACATAAATATTGCCCTTTTACATCTCTTGCCTTGAACCACCATTTCGTGACTCTATCTGTGCTGCCTCAGAGATCACCTGACCAGAAATACTACAACTCTAACTGTAACAGGAAGAAGTGAGGAAGCAAAAGGCAGAACTCTGTCTGTTAATTGGCTCATGTGACCTTACATGTGGTTTGTATGTGTGCACAGTGAATCTTACGATCTCAGGGGGCGGCCCTTATTTTTTAAAATGGCAATTTTCTATTTATGATTACCCAATGGCACATACTACTAAAAAAGTATATTATTATGATAATGGTTCATTTACATGAAGCAGGGTTTTACACATGAGCTGTTTTACTCAGTATCTTTTAATAGAGACCTACATTGTTTGGGGGGTATAGTTTTCCTTTAAGGTTTTCTGGTGGGCCCCTGACATCCCAGTCCATCACTAAGGACCACTCATGTCACAAGCTCACTTATAGCTTTAATACCTAATTTCTGAGGGAAAACAGTATACAGTGAACCAATATCATTTGCCACTAACCATACATCTGAGCTCAATAACCCATAATGTCCCATAATGTCTTACTTTGGGCTTCAGATTTATATAGGGATATAACTACATTCATAGACACTATATTACTAATGAAGTTGTATCACAGATCTGCCTAACAGGGTGAGATGTTTTAATGTCACTCCCCATATAGACCAAGTTAAAGTTAAAGCATTCACTGCATAAGTTGGAGAAGAAAGTCTCACTATTCACTTTAGGTTTACTATTGAAGCATCAGAATTGTTTTTACTTTAATTTGACGTGAAAGATACATTTGAGACTTTCTATAAAGGACTCTGAGTGGCATTGCACAAAACCTTCATGGCTGTCTTTAATTTCCCGTTGTAAATTGAGAGTGATTTTTTTTAACTTTTTTACAAGACTAATAGATTGTGGGTTACAAAGCCAATTTATTTTAAATGCCTCCTTTAATGGTTTTATGATACAAGAAAATAGTTTTATTTTTCATGTGTTTTTTAAAAAATATCTATTACTTTTGTAGTGCACGAAAAGTATATTGTAAATGACTTTTTCTCGACTGCTGTCTTGTGTCTCAGAATAACCACTAATAATATGTTCTCTCTATCCAAAATGGGGTAAGTCTAGTCAAGATCCTGTCATCATGAAGCCCAACATTCAATGGATCCAATGCTTTGATCCAGTCTTCAGTATTGAAGTTGAAACTTGGTAGATGGCAGCACACATTGTTCTGCATAACGTTGTTTTCCCTCAATGGAAACTATGTGGATCCTATTCAGGAAGCTTTGTACATGTAGCTCATCAAGGAATGAAAATTAAATTCTTCCAAGATCTTTGTGGGAATTGGATTATAGTTCTTGGATTGACTGATGGCAGAGTAAAATTTATCTATAGCCTGTGAACAATGCATTTAGAAAAATTTTACTTAATTAATTCCCCATGCGTCTATAGATTTTCAGAAATATGGTTAGCTCAAGGATCAATATGGGGCCGATTCACTGAGGGTTGAATATCGAGGGTTAATTAACCCTCGATATTCGACTAGGAACTAAAATCCTTTGACTTCGAATATCGAAGTCGAAGGATTTAGCACAGATAGTTCGATCGAACGATCGAAGGATAATTCCTTCGATAGAACGATTAAATCGAACGATTCGAAGGATTTAAATCCAACGATCGAAGGAATATCCTTCGATCAAAAAAAGTTAGCCAAGCCTATGGGGACCTTCCCCATAGGCTAACATTGACCTCAGTAGCTTTTAGATGGCGAACTAGGGGGTCGAAGTTTTTTTTAAAGAGACAGTACTTCGACTATCAAATGGTTGAATAGTCGAACGATTTTTACTTCGAATCCTTCGATAGTCGTAGTCGAAGGTCGAAGTAGCCCATTCGATGGTCGAAGTAGCCCAAAAAAAATTTCAAAGTTTTTTAACTTCGAATCCTTCACTCGAAGTTAGTGAATCTGCCCCGTAATCTTCATTTTCAGTTTTCCATAGTTTTTTTGAAATATAAATATTAAGAGATCTGTCTATAATTATATCCAACTCACTTTGTTTTTATTTTCCCGAATTTTAATGTATTACTTGACTTGCAAGCCTCTGTTATTTTTGTTCCTGACTATCTTCTCCCACTGATCATCGATATTGTTATAATCCAGTTGGGCATAAATAGGGTTCCTGAATCTGATAATTAGACCATTACAAGAACTAAAAGTTCTTAGAAGTTGATGTTTTGTTAAAAAGACAATTTGATATACCGTAAGTTTCATAGGGAACTTTTCTAAATATAATCAATTACAAATTCTGTAACAGTTTTGGAAATAATCAACTGACTCTTTCTTTTGACCCTCTGCAATTTGCCTCCCTTCATACATTAGTCAGAATCAAATTTAGATAATTTCATCAATACATTGTTGTGTACTCTCGTTGCCTACACCATGCATTAAAAGAATTACATACTAAGTTTGCCCAGGAGCAGTAATCCATACCAACCAATAAGATGCTTGCATTTATTCAGGTGACCAATTAATTCTGCCTGCTGATTGGTTGCTATGGGTTACTGTGCCTGGGCAAAGTAAAAGGGTTGTATTACATAACCCCAACTGGCTTTCAGGCTCCTACACAAAGCTGCATGTAGAAAGTCATATTTGCTGAGACGGGGTAGCGAAGAATATCTTAATTATTTCAGAAAGGGTATAGAATTTTTAATTGATTACATCTAGATAGTTTTCCATTTAATTAAGACTGTATTTCATTTTATTTTGAAAAACTGTTCTGCTTTAAGTGATCCCAAAGGACAAAAGAAAAGTAGTTAATAATCTGAGGTGACTTCAAATACCCCAAATAATATTCAGCGGAGGTATATTATTTAACTATATTAAATAATATAACAGTGATAAATAACAGTGATATTATTTGTGACATAGGTCAAGGGTTGAAGTTTGGTGTCAGGACAGGACAGGATTTGTGTGACTGTTACCCCAATATATCTGTAACTTTTTTATGAGCTAAGGGTCACAGTCTGAAGGCCAGTTAGGGAGAGATTTGGGGTGAGTGCTTATTTGTACCCTGGGTACCCCTGGAACTATAGCAGGGTGACACCCCAATGTTTCTATATATCTGTAACCTTGTTATGAGCTAAGGGGGGCCAGTCTGAAGGTCAGTTAGGGGGAGATTTGGGGTGAGTGTTTATTTGTGCCCTGGGTACCCCTGGAACTATAGCAGGGTGACACCCCAATGTTTCTATATATCTGTAACCTTGTTATGAGCTAAGGGGGGCCAGTCTGAAGGTCAGTTAGGGGGAGATTTGGGGTGAGTGTTTATTTGTGCCCTGGGTACCCCTGGAACTATAGCAGGGTGACTGTTACCCCAATGTTTCTTTATATCTGTAACCTTGTTATGAGCTAAGGGGGGCCAGTCTGAAGGTCAGTTAGGGGGAGATTTGGGGTGAGTGCTTATTTGTACCCTGGGTACCCCTGGAACTATAGCAGGGTGACACCCCAATGTTTCTATATATCTGTAACCTTGTTATGAGCTAAGGGGGCCCAGTCGGAAGGTCAGTTAGGGGGAGATTTGGGGTGAGTGCTTATTTGTACCGTGGGTACCCCTGGAACTATAGCAGGGTGACACCCCAATGTTTCTATATATCTGTAACCTTGTTATGAGCTAAGGGGACCCAGTCTGAAGGTCAGTTAGGGGGAGATTTGGGGTGAGTGCTTATTTGTACCCTGGGTACCCCTGGAACTATAGCAGGGTGACTGTTACCCCCAATGTTTCTATATATCTGTAACCTTGTTATGAGCTAAGGGAGCCCAGTCTGAAGGTCAGTTAGGGGGAGATTTGGGGTGAGTGCTTTTTGTGCAATGGGTACCCCTGGAACTATAGTAGGGTGACTGTTACCCCAATGTTTCTATATATCTGTAACCTTGTTATGAGCTAAGGGGGCCCAGTCTGAAGGTCAGTTAGGGGGAGATTTGGGGTGAGTGCTTATTTGTGCCCTGGGTACCCCTGGAACTATAGCAGGGTGACACCCCAATGTTTCTATATATCTGTAACCTTGTTATGAGCTAAGGGGGCCCAGTCTGAAGGTCAGTTAGGGGGAGATTTGGGGTGAGTGATTATTTGTACCCTGGGTACCCCTGGAACTATAGCAGGGTGACTGTTACCCAAATGTTTCTATATATCTGTAACCTTGTTATAAGATATGGGTGTCCAGCCTGAAAGTCCTATAGACTATAATGAAGTGCTTATGACTTTCAAGCGGTGTTTAGATATTAATAGCTCTTGCATTGTTATAAACGAAGGAGCACACCCTGGTAACCCATTAATAAACATATAAACAACAATTATATTGGTGATTTGGAGCCCCAGATAGAGATGTCGCGAACTGTTCGCCGGCGAACTTGTTCGCGCGAACATCGGGTGTTCGCGCTCGCCGGAAGTTCGCGAACGTCGCGCGACGTTCGCCATTTTGGGTTCGCCATTGTTGGCGCTTTTTTTTGCCCTCTCACCCCAGACCAGCAGGTACATGGCAGCCAATCAGGAAGCTCTCCCCTGGACCACTCCCCTTCCCTATAAAAACCGAAGCCCTGCAGCGTTTTTTCACTCTGCCTGTGTGTGCTGAAGAGATAGTGTAGGGAGAGAGCTGCTGCCTGTTAGTGATTTCAGGGACAGTTGAAAGTTTGCTGGCTAGTAATCGTTTTGATACTGCTCTGTTATTGGAGGGACAGAAGTCTGCAGGGGTTTGAGGGACATTTAAGCTTAGGTAGCTTTGCTGGCTAGTAATCTACCTTCTACTGCAGTGCTCTGTATGTAGCTGCAGTGGGCAGCTGTCCTGCTTCTGATCTCATCTGCTGACTGCTGCAATAACAGTAGTCCTTGTAAGGACTGCTTTTATTTATTTTTTTGTTGTTTTACTACTACTACTACTACTACTACTATAAGAGCCCAGTGCTATTAGTCTAGCAGTGTTGGGGAGTGGGACTGGTGTGCTAATCTGCTGCTCCTAGTAGTTCAGCAGCACCAACTTTAATTTTTTTTTTTAATATTCATTTTTTTTTTATTTTACTTTTTTTTATTTTACTACCGCTGTAGTAGTGTATAAGTTGACCTTTTAGGCATTATTTGCCCTGTAGGCATTATTTGCACACTGTTTTCTTCAACCCGCCATCGAGCTGTGTGACCTTGTTCACATTCTGTCTAAATATCCATAATATTACCGTCTCCAGAAAAAACACCGGAGTCACTTTTTTCAAGCAGCCATAATATATTTTACGTAATCCGTATCCACCGCTGTAGTAGTGTATACGTTGGCCTTGTAGGCATTATTTGCACACTGTTTTCTTCAACCCGCCATCGAGCTGTGTGACCTTGTTCACATTCTGTCTAAATATCCATAATATTACCGTCTCCAGAAAAAACACCGGAGTCACTTTTTTCAAGCAGCCATAATATATTTTACGTAATCCGTATCCACCGCTGTAGTAGTGTATACGTTGGCCTTGTAGGCATTATTTGCACACTGTTTTCTTCAACCCGCCATCGAGCTGTGTGACCTTGTTCCCATTCTGTCTAAATATCCATAATATTACCGTCTCCAGAAAAAACACCGGAGTCACTTTTTTCAAGCAGCATTCATATATTTTACGTAATCCGTATCCACCGCTGTAGTAGTGTATACGTTGGCCTTGTAGGCATTATTTGCACACTGTTTTCTTCAACCCGCCATCGAGCTGTGTGACCTTGTTCACATTCTGTCTAAATATCCATAATATTACCGTCTCCAGAAAAAACACCGGAGTCACTTTTTTCAAGCAGCCATAATATATTTTACGTAATCCGTATCCACCGCTGTAGTAGTGTATACGTTGGCCTTGTAGGCATTATTTGCACACTGTTTTCTTCAACCCGCCATCGAGCTGTGTGACCTTGTTCCCATTCTGTCTAAATATCCATAATATTACCGTCTCCAGAAAAAACACCGGAGTCACTTTTTTCAAGCAGCATTCATATATTTTACGTAATCCGTATCCACCGCTGTAGTAGTGTATACGTTGGCCTTGTAGGCATTATTTGCACACTGTTTTCTTCAACCCGCCATCGAGCTGTGTGACCTTGTTCACATTCTGTCTAAATATCCATAATATTACCGTCTCCAGAAAAAACACCGGAGTCACTTTTTTCAAGCAGCATTCATATATTTTACGTAATCCGTATCCACCGCTGTAGTAGTGTATACGTTGGCCTTGTAGGCATTATTTGCACACTGTTTTCTTCAACCCGCCATCGAGCTGTGTGACCTTGTTCACATTCTGTCTAAATATCCATAATATTACCGTCTCCAGAAAAAACACCGGAGTCACTTTTTTCAAGCAGCATTCATATATTTTACGTAATCCGTATCCACCGCTGTAGTAGTGTATACGTTGGCCTTGTAGGCATTATTTGCACACTGTTTTCTTCAACCCGCCATCGAGCTGTGTGACCTTGTTCCCATTCTGTCTAAATATCCATAATATTACCGTCTCCAGAAAAAACACCGGAGTCACTTTTTTCAAGCAGCATTCATATATTTTACGTAATCCGTATCCACCGCTGTAGTAGTGTATACGTTGGCCTTGTAGGCATTATTTGCACACTGTTTTCTTCAACCCGCCATCGAGCTGTGTGACCTTGTTCACATTCTGTCTAAATATCCATAATATTACCGTCTCCAGAAAAAACACCGGAGTCACTTTTTTCAAGCAGCCATAATATATTTTACGTAATCCGTATCCACCGCTGTAGTAGTGTATACGTTGGCCTTGTAGGCATTATTTGCACACTGTTTTCTTCAACCCGCCATCGAGCTGTGTGACCTTGTTCCCATTCTGTCTAAATATCCATAATATTACCGTCTCCAGAAAAAACACCGGAGTCACTTTTTTCAAGCAGCATTCATATATTTTACGTATTCCGTATCCACCGCTGTAGTAGTGTATACGTTGGCCTTGTAGGCATTATTTGCACACTGTTTTCTTCAACCCGCCATCGAGCTGTGTGACCTTGTTCACATTCTGTCTAAATATCCATAATATTACCGTCTCCAGAAAAAACACCGGAGTCACTTTTTTCAAGCAGCATTCATATATTTTACGTAATCCGTATCCACCGCTGTAGTAGTGTATACGTTGGCCTTGTAGGCATTATTTGCACACTGTTTTCTTCAACCCGCCATCGAGCTGTGTGACCTTGTTCACATTCTGTCTAAATATCCATAATATTACCGTCTCCAGAAAAAACACCGGAGTCACTTTTTTCAAGCAGCATTCATATATTTTACGTAATCCGTATCCACCGCTGTAGTAGTGTATACGTTGGCCTTGTAGGCATTATTTGCACACTGTTTTCTTCAACCCGCCATCGAGCTGTGTGACCTTGTTCACATTCTGTCTAAATATCCATAATATTACCGTCTCCAGAAAAAACACCGGAGTCACTTTTTTCAAGCAGCATTCATATATTTTACGTAATCCGTATCCACCGCTGTAGTAGTGTATACGTTGACCTTGTAGGCATTATTTGCACACTGTTTTCTTCAACCCGCCATCGAGCTGTGTGACCTTGTTCACATTTTGTCTAAATATTGATAATATTATCGTCTCTAGAAAAAACCACTTGAGTTACTTTTTTTCAAGCAGCATTCATATATTTTACATAATCCGTATCCACCGCTGTAGTAGTGTATACGTTGACCTTGTAGGCATTATTTGCACAGTGTTTTCTTCAACCCGCCATCGAGCTGTGTGAGCTTGTTCACATTTTGTCTAAATATTGATAATATTATCGTCTCTAGAAAAACCACTTGAGTTACTTTTTTTCAAGCAGCATTCATATATTTTACGTAATCCGTATCCACCGCTGTAGTAGTGTATACGTTGACCTTGTAGGCATTATTTGCACAGTGTTTTCTTCAACCCGCCATCGAGCTGTGTGAGCTTGTTCACATTTTGTCTAAATATTGATAATATTATCGTCTCTAGAAAAACCACTTGAGTTACTTTTTTTCAAGCAGC